>NC_089043.1:15726666-16029696 GCF_034140825.1 Oryza sativa Japonica Group | reverse complement strand
ATCCGAAGGGCAGCCGGATCATCATCCTAGACCAGCGATATAATTGGAAACCTTTAGATGACACGGCAATGGGCTCGATGTAGATGCAGAAGAATCTGAGCAGCAGAAGATGGGCACTGCAGATGATGAGGATTTTGAGGCTTGAATGACGGCAAAATCGACGAAAGCGGCTATGTTGTGACCCAAAGGGGTAACACAGCTACAACTTCGTATCGATGTAGTGGCAAAAAGTCTACCGATGGTGAGGCTACACCGAGAAGTGTACCTCTTAGCACTGTAACAACCAGTAGATGTGGGCCATAGGCAGTGGCACTATGGCCTTGATAGCGTAGACACGTGCTTGAAGACGATCGGTCATAGGGAGTAGTCGTCATAGTGAGACGGTCGATCGGGTGATCAAGCCAACAATATATAGGTGGGAAAACAAAGCTACAGGGATGCCAACGTCGGAGTACATTCTCATTAGGTTGACGAGCATTGGTGGGCGACACAAACCCACTCTTTGTTGAACTGGAAAACAAACTGATATAGTAGCAAGCAGCAGTGCAGTCCCAAAGTGCCTCAATGATCTGTAGACCAAGTCCACAGGCCCCACAGCCTCTCACTCCTTTGGATCCCTGCCTCGCAATAGAGAGAAGCAGAAGAGAGGAGCATAAGAGAGCCGAGCGGTAGGGATTGGTCAGACGGAGTGAAAATGGCGCGGGTACGGTCGGATTATGGCTAAAATTACGGTCGATGCATTCTCATATTTTAACCCATATTTTCCTTCAAATTCAGAGCTAGGCACAAGGAGTGTCGGAGCACTCATCTTGTATCATATTCCACATTATTTCCTCTGTAATGGATTAAAAAATGGATATATATTTGTATCTCTAATTTATAGATATTAAATATAAAGAGATAATGAAAGTGTTAAAAGAGACAATCAAGGGAAAATATAATATTACATATGAGCTCGTAAAATAATGATTAACCAATCTTTTATCATGTTTGTAAGTAGATTTATAATAGATTTTCATAAGATAAATGCATTAAATAAGTGAGAGAAAGAGAGAAGAAGAAAAGTAAAAACAACCTTAGAGCAAGTTTAATAGTATAGCCTACTACTAGCTTCAATTCATCTATATCTAATCTAATAGCCAATTCATATAATAGTTGTTTGCTATACTATTAATATATGGTCCCACCTGTCATACACACACCGCATCTTGGAGTCCGTGCTGCAACTGGCTACAGATCTGTAGCCCGTTGCTCTTCTCTTTTATCTTTTATCTTATTAAAATATGTTTATAGCTGGCTAATAGTCTGCTATTGAACCTGCTCTTATAGCTATTATTGAACTCTAATACTATTAATTATTAGATGGGCTTACAGTTACTTAGCGGTACCATTAAACTTGCTCTTGGCAGATGGGGGACCCAATCATGTAAAAGCAATACAAACACAATAAATAAAAAGCAGAGACCTAGCAATTCGAAACGCACTTACAGGTACTCGAGAGCTGTGAGCGAAGTGAAGTTACTGGATATCACCCCATGCAAGTTACTGTTGGAGAGATCGCTGCACATCAATTTGAAGTAATCAAACATAAGACAGAGGTTGTAATATACTGTACGTAATATCTGGAGAATAATACTCACATAGATATTATCCTTGGAATATTTTCACTTGAGTTTTTGCATTTCACACCTTCCCATGCATATTGGGTTGGGTAACATGGATCACCCATCCAGTTCTTATTTAGTACCCCGTACTCAACTTTAATAGCCATGATGGCATCAACTAGTACAAAATAGGAAATAAAATTATATTACGCTACACAACAGTATATTATGATACCGTGCAACCAAATATAAAGGTGCATTTAAGGATGCATAAAAAATGTGGATAAAATTTGAGATGCACAACATGATGTAGCATAACAAAAATGATCGCCTCAAAATTAAATGTGCACTTTGGGAAAAAAAGGAAAACAAATTCGTGTTCCAAACAGTGCATTTCTTTTTACATATTTAAGTGCACTTTGTAGCCTACAATTGGCTTGGTTTGATTACAAATATTCTTTTGCGAGAGATTACAAATATATTAATGCATCAATTTATCATCCCTCACACTCAACTGTTGCATATTTTTTCACTCTTAGTTGTGTGATGCTAGATATATACTCCCATATAGTGCTAAATAGATCGATGGATCCCCTGGCCACCAGAGAAGTAGGTCTCCGTTGAATTGTACGAATTTGTCGTTGTAACGACGAATTCCCCTACAATTAATCTACATATGCGAATGGCAGGTTACATCACAGTACAATTAAATATCGCCAAATTTTGAGGTTCGTATACTTACTACTACTCAGGGATATTCCTACGTAATTAATTATACGATTTTAAATGTTGAATACACAACTCTTGTATCCCTTTTTATATGTAAAACTGTATCCCCAAGGCGGTACATCTTACAAAGTACGATTATATTTTATATATAATTATAAGCTTTATTTTCAAACTTCTCATAAATACATCTATACTTTATATAACTCTATGGGTCAATGTTCATTAGACCGTGCAAATATTTCTCTTTTTTTCCTCTGATTATTATGGAAACTTTTAGGCCTTTTAGTCAGCATGGTGATTTCTTTTCAAGCTATCTTAGATAACAATATAAGTAGATAGATACGTAGCTAGATAGATATTTGTTAATTGAGCAAACAATGCATAACTAATGTGAATAACCACAAGAGACTAATCTATCTATCTATTTAAGTAATAGAAAAAAATAGATTCCACGTTTGCTCTTATGGCATATAAATTCTCATATTAATTGGAGAAAAAAATAAAGTCCAAGAATAACTGAAATTTGGGATTAAAAAACAAGGAATATTGAGGGAGGAGACTAGAGTCCATACATGTATATAATTTAGAACTATTCAAAATTCGGAATTAAAAGATAAGAAAACTAAAATTAGAGGTTAGAGTCTGTATAGAAATATAATTTACGAAAAAAAACTAAAATTCAAAATTTTAAAAGTAAGGAGTATTGGAAAAACAATCTGGAGTTCCTATAGAGTAAAATTTAGAAAAAAATAAATTTGGAACAAAATAAGAATATTGAAAGAAGATTTTAGAGTACATATACAAATTATAAATAACAAAAATTCGAAATTAAAAATAAAGAATACCAAAAAAAGAGTCTAGTGTCCATATAGGAATTTAAAACTAATTGAAATTTAGAAAAATAAAGAAAACTAAAGGTAGAGTTTTGAGTCTATATAGAAATACAATTTAGAAATAAGTAACATTATATTCGAAATTAAAAGCTAAGAAATATTGGAAGAAAAGTGTAGAGTTCATATAGAAATACAATTTAGAAATAACTTAAATTTAAAATTAAGAAAAAGTAATATTGAAAGATAAGTTTAGACTCCATATAGAAATACAGTTATAAATAAGATAAATTCGGAATTAAAAAAAGAATTTTGCAAGAAGAGTTTAGAGTTCATCTAGGTATTTACAACTAATCATAAGTTGGAATTCAAAAAAAAAAAGACTAGAGTTTAGAGTACATAGAGAAATACAAGAGTAAATTTCACAAAACTACAGGTATTTTGCACAATTTATCATAAAACTACATATTTAAGAGCTTGCTTCACAAAACTACAGATTTATTGTCTACTTTTATCATAAAACTACAGGTACTTTGTATAATCTATCACAAAACTACATATCTAAGAACTTATTTTACAAAACTATAGATTTAGTGTATTCGTTTATCCCAGAACTACACATTTAGTGTCTTCTTTTATCACAAAACTACTAGTTTAGTGACTCTATTATCACAAAACTACAGGTTTTAACAATGCTAAAACATGTAGTTTTGTGATATGAAGACACTAAACTTGTAGTTTTGTGATAAATGAAGATATTAAATCTGTAGTTTTGTGATGTATTATGCAAAGTATCTGTAGTTTTGTGATAAACGTAGACACTAAATGTAGTTTTGTGAAATAATTTCTTAAATCTATAGTTTTGTGATAGAATGTGCTAAGTATATGTAGTTTTATGAAATTTACTCGAAATACAATTTAGAAATAACCAAAATTTGAAGTTAAAAAATAAGGAAGATTGGGAGAACAATCTAGATTATAGATTATATATAGAATACAATTTAAAAATAACTAAAATTATGAATTAAAAAGGAATATTGGAAAAAGTCTAAATTCCATATTAAAATACAATTTTAAAATAAATGAAATTTGCAATTAAAAAATAAAAAATATTGAAGGTGGAGTGAGAGTCCTTATGAATACAGGACTACAATTTAAAAATAAATAAAGTTCACAAATAAATAAAAAATAATAATTATCTCTTATATATAATATAATATGAATATTACACATTGGTTAGTTTGGTTAGGTTAGTATATAATTTAAAATTATGTTACATTTTAATATATTTTAATAATAAAATATGAAAGTATATGTATGCTACTCCCTCCATTTTATATTATAAGTCGTTTTGACTTTTTTATAGTCAAACTTAATTAGGTTTGACTGAATTTTTTTAAAAAATAGCAATAGCTAGAACATCAAATAAGTTTCATTAAATGTAATATTGAATATATTTTGAATAATATTTTTGTTTGGCGTTGAAAATGCTACTATATTTTTTTCTATAAAATTGACCAAACATAAAAAAAATTCATTAAGAAAAAAAAGTCAAAGTTACTTATAATATAAAACGGAGGAAGTATTATGTGAGAATAATATAATATAATTATGTTAGCCATGTAATATGCACAGTCCACCATGCTAGTTAAACTAAAATGCTTGTGAACACAACATGGAACAACAAATTGAGTCTACTTTTTTTAAGAGAGAGAGAGACTATTCAATTCTCTCCTTTTTTACGAAGAAAGAATAATTTCCTGCCTTTGTACCGTGTATGAACACACACGACCATATCATGATTTGATCTCTTGTGTATTGAGTCCATTGCTCCACGGTCATAACCAATTATATGGACATAATATGTAACCTAAAACTTAATCAGTATTCTTCAACCGTTCAACGGTGATACCTACAGTGGATGCAAGTTGGATCAGGATCCTCTGCAGCCGAAGGACTTTGTCACTGACATATGGGCCCGATGATCCCTAGGCCCATATGTCAGTGACAAAGCTAGGCACCATACATATTTGATTGCAGAGGATCTTAATCCAGTTAATTCATGTAGCAATATGTTCTATATGTGTGGTTGTGCATTTGAGATTTGCAGCTTTCTTACCGTCTTTGGAAAAAGTCATGGGAGTTTTATGCTTGATGGGGGTGTAGATCTCGTATGCATTGAGCATCGGCAGCAGCACGGACTTGGCAGTGGCCACAAGAGTGACATTGAACTCTCCATCGCTCTCACCATACCAACTGGGGCTGTAGACGACCCCAGCGGCCAGGTATGATGGGCTGTACAGATACGGCTTGTCATAGCTGTTGAAGTAGATGTTGAACTGACGGGGCTGGCTTTTCTGGAAGTCAGCGAAATGCAGAAACACCGTGACCTGGAGATCGGGCGTGTTGCCTTCCCATGTAATGTTGAGCATCCTGCCGTTCCCAGCCACTTGGACGGCCTTTTGGAGTACCGCGGAGGGCACCTCCGTGATGGATTCCGGCTGGATGTCCCGTTTGGAGTTAAGATAACCCCACATTGGGTTACTGTCCTCTGCCCACCAGTACCGATCGTATGGATCGGAAGGATACCTATATAACATTGGAAAGTCAAGATAAATCAGTAATGCTAGCAAGACTAGGGTTAATAGAAGAATATATATAATAGATAAAAAGAATTAATGGGTGGATGAGAATAAGTATATTCCACGCCCTCTTACTTCGTAGGTATATACGTATGATGTAAGTGGTGCACTCTAAATACTCCCTCCACAAATTTGTTCACAGTATTACTTTCTTCATCGAAACATCGATCCTCATTAATTTGTTTTGCATCCAAACTAACCCCAATCATCCTTCGACTCGTCGGTAAGCCCTTGTTTAGTAAGAAGGCATTATAGGTTTTTTCACTCCGTCCTTAATAATCTTACAAAGATGGTACCCTTATACTTTTGGGCAGATTGAATATACGTAGTAACAGTACAATTACACTAGACAATATATTTGTTAATTGACTGGTTTCTATTATCCTTCTATACCACTGTTTTTTTTTTCATTTACCAGAACAATATCTAACAACTTACATGGCTATTATTTTCCAAATGGGATGAATATACCAAGCAATGTTATAAATTAGGATTGAAATTTTATGGCTCCCATCAAATGGCCTAATCAGCTAAAGAAAAAGCCAAAATTTGAATTTTCAAGCTTAATTTTGAGATTGATTTTGAGATATTTTCATCGTAGCTTCTGTTTTAACATTAGCTTTTAAGTCACGAAGAACACATTTATAAAAGTTTGAACTACAAATTCATTTTTATTTCCTCATAAGCCGTTTTGGCTTATTTGAAAATAAGCCTTATTTGGAAATAAGTCAAACGATGGGCACCTAGACTGTACGACACGCTTCCCAACACAAGGAAAGATCATACGTACAGCTCCGTTTCCATTTTCAGAAGTTAGTTATATCTATATCTATACCTAATTAAAAAATACGCAAGGTTTCCTTAAAAAAAAATTTGTCCGTCTTTTTTTTCTTTTTCGCCGTTTTTTCCTTTTTTTTGGGTCAGTTTTCCTTTTTTTTCTCTGTCGCCAAAAAAGGCTGCGAAAAAAACCACTCAAACTAAAAAACTGATCGGATGGAAAAAACCGCGTGGAAAAAATCCAGGAAAAAAACCACGTGCAAGAAAACCAATCTAAACCGCGTGAAAAAAAACGGGGGAAAAAAACCGCGTGCAGAAAAACCAATCGGACGAAAAAACAAATCGGATGGAGAAAACCGGAAAAAAAATGTGTATTGGGCTTTTTTTTTTCTTTCCGTCCTTTTTCACCCTTTTTCTTTTTTCCTTTTTTTTTCTGTTTTTGGTCCGTCTTTTTTTCTGCTTTTTTTTCCATCTGCTTTTTCACTTTTTTCTAGGCCTTTTTTCCAAGCTTTTTCATATGTTTTTTCTTAGTTGCTGTTTTTTTAGTTGCATTTTTCCACACTCAATAAGGATTTGTGCCATGTTTTTTTCGTCGCGCGGCCAAACACTAACGTCGCCGCCACGTTGATCTACCTCCGTATGTGTTCCCTTCTCCAATTGATTGCCAAAAATCAATTTCCCACTACTCCCTCACCATTTTCCTCATGATTTTCCCTTTTAACTCCGCTTTAATTCATTGAATTTAATCTCCTTTTAAAAATTATTGTTTTTACCCCGAGTTTTGTCTCTCTGATTTTAATAAAAATGAAAAGGGGAACAAGTGTATAAAAACCCTCAACCAATTTTAAAGATTGTTACCCCTCAAAATTTTTTTTAAAGATTGAGAAAGATTTGACTGGATTTGATGCGGAGGATTTGGCCGGATTTGATGGGGGGATCGGGGACCTACGGCTCCACTTGATGTATAGCATTCCAAAAATGTTTTTACCCGTTGCAACACACGGGCATTTTTTATATTGCTTTAATTATGACCAATAATATACCACTACTATCTCCTAAATGATTTATACTACAGTGGACAAAAGGTTTCATGCACATATATTTATAGAACTAACAATACTGTCATGAAATTTAAAGAACGTTAACATACGCAATATTTATGGTCCCCATGGTGTAACGTCGATACGTGTTCATAGACTGGTTGGCCTTGACGTGGTCCGGATAGAGCGCATCCTCGAGTGGCCTCAGCTCAACCCTGTTAACGAACGGCGTACCCTGACCAGTGTTCACAAGGCACACCGGCGCCTGGTTTCCCCACGCCACGAACAACGCCTCGTGTACTACGTACGCGTCGGGAAAGTCGGGAAATACGGTTTTCCAGTAGTTTACTCCGAGATGCAGGTCGAACTGCAACGTCGACGAGCTGTTCTTGCCGTCGTAGTTGCCGTAGACAGCCACCACCCGAACCAGGTACTTGGCACCAGCGACGGTGGGCAGCGTGTAGCAGTTCCGCACGCCGGAGGGAAAACTCCGTAGGGTCTGGTCGGCGCGCATATTCTCGCTCTCATACTCGGCGGCGTCGACCCTGCCGTTCTTTCCTCCATCGACGTATGCGCCGTCGGGTACGTACGCGATGCCGTAATTTCCGTCGTCGGTGTATCCGCCGCTATAGTTGGCCTCTAGCCCACAGTCGATGCTCAAGAAACCTGCATACATCTATATATATATATATATATATATATATATATATATATATATATATATATATATATATGTATATATATATGCACGGAGAGAAGAGATGAATATATATATGTATATATGAAGCCCAAATGAACTGAGAAACGCCGCGTTTAATTACAAACGTACAAATATCTCTCATGTTCTGCTAATTGAGTATTTTGTACAGGAATTAATTTTCCATCATTCGATCTAACTACTATTCGTCTATTCTATATGAATGGACTGATCGAAAGAGAAACAAAATAACCTGGCCGCTGTCCGACCGCCGGAGACACTGCTAACACGAATGCCGCGAAGAAAGGCACGATGAAGGCCATCGTCGGCAGCCGAGCCGTGCTTAATTAGCTAAAACTGGATCGCTTCACATGCAAATGGCCCAACTCATTGTATACCTAGCTCCTGCCGTGTGTCTCTCTCTATATATATACACACACAGTAGCACACTCTGACGGTATGTACATATATATACCGTATACTGCTATATATAGCTAAGGAAAAAGTATTAATTACCCCCAGAACTATCGTGACAGTATTAATTTACCCCCCTAAACCACAAAACCGAAATATTTTAACCCTGAACTGTCTATACCGGACGAATAACCCCCCTCGGCTTAACTCGGAGCGGTTTTATCCTACGTGGCATATGCGTGACAATCCAGATTGCATTTTTCTTTTAAAAAGTGGTGGGGAGGACATCAGCAGAGTCGATGGCGCCGTCGGGAGCAGCGACCCGGTGGCCAACAGTGGGCAGCCGGTGTAGGCGGTGAAGAAGCGTCGAGGCCAGCCCCCCAGGGCAGTGGTGAAGTCCAGGCGGCGTCCTAGAACAGCGGCGCTGGGAACAGCGCGGCGGTGGAGACTGGTCCATGGTGGCACGGTGGACAGTATCCGATGGCTGGTGATGGAGGCGGGAGTCGATGGCGCCGTCGACGAGGAGCCAACACGATCCCGGGTGGTGAGCTTGGCAGCAGTGGCGGATCCAGGATTTATGTGATGGGTATTCGGAATTCTAAAATAGCAGATATATCGATACCGATTGACGCAATGACTGTACGATACATCATTTTGATGCATAATCTTTACTACGAATTGTGCGCATATATAATAAAATATATAGAAACATTTACATTTTCCTATAATCAGCATCAAACAATTTTCTATTGATCTAAGTATGAGTGAAGAGTACCAAAGAATTCGGAATTTTTGGAGATTGTATAGCATAGGTGGACAGCTTTATGTAGCAAAGATATTCTGATTTACTGCTAATGAAGGAAAACACTCATAAACCACGAAGAAACTAGTAGCTAGCAAAGGAATATAACTTATTTCCGTAGGACAATTGATATCAATTAGACAACAACATGTAGAGAAAAACAACTAAGTGGGCAATATATAGATGTATATACAATTTGCAAAGATAACTATTCCCTCCGTTTCATAATGTAAGACTTTCTAGCATTGTCCACATTTATATAGATGTTAACGAATCTAGACACAAAGTCTTACATTATGAAACGGAGGAAGTAGGCATTAAAGTAATTGCTTATTAATTGCCACAACCAAAATGTAAACAAGAAAATCAAATTAGCATGAATATATTACAAAAGAAAGGGAGGGACTAGGAAGACTATTGATCTTGTTGGGCTAAGGAGAGCTAGAAAAGGGTGGAATTGAATTGTTAGGGTATAAATATCACAAATCTAGATAGACTATATGGTGGTACATATATATTTTGGTCAATATATATTAGGTTTGTGTTCAAAATTCATGGGTATTCAGCTGAATACCCATGAATTACGTGGGATCCGCCCCTGCTTGGCAGCGGCACCAGCGACGGAGTTCCAGGAGGTGCACAACTTCCCAGTGTTGGAAGATCGTCCCCTAGGGCGGTGAGGCCTATGTCGGCGGCAGTGCCAACGCACCCCGCAATGACTCTGTGCCCACCGTCCGCATCTTCTACAAGGCCCATGAGGGCTTTAGCATCACCATCTACCAACAACTCCATCTTCGGGCACCATGGCCACCACATGCAAGATAGGCCAGCCCAGCACGTCGACGGCAATGGGCACCAACCCACCTTCAAGATCTGCCGCGCTGACGAGGGGTGCTGCTTCGCCTCGCCCGTAGTGGCCTCCTGGGCTCCTGGCCACCACCCGCCTCTCTGCCACTCCCGCAGCCCGCTGCGCCCCCTCAATGCTCGCCTTGATTGGATTGCCATGTGTATGCCACATAGGACGAAACCACTCCGGATTTGATCAGATGATTTATTCATCCAGTATAGATAGTTTAGGGTTAAAAATGTTTAATTTTGTGGTTTATGGGGTAATTTGTACTGTCGCGATAGTTCACAGAGTATTTCATACTTTGTTCTATTGTTATCTACCATCACTTATTGCCGCGAAGTGAGTGTAACTCAACTAGTTAGGTTCCTTATGATGGAACTTATCCACCCGGGTTCAAGTCCTAATTATTCTTTCAGTGGTATGTGATGTACCCGTCGTGGTGACTTCGTTAATCTCAAGATATGCTGGCCCAGTTTTCCGGTGGTGCTCATAGGGGTAGGGTCTATGTTTGTGCGTTTTCATAGGGATGAGTGCGCGCGCGTTGTGAATGTCTGCGTTTGTCATAATGTGTTTCTTAAAAAAATGCCGGTTCGGCTTGAGCTAAAATATTAAGTAACATTGTCGGTTCATGCCCAATCTCGTGTAGATGGTATATAATGATATTGCCAATTTGTATTGCCGATTCGTACCATGAATAGTTTAATGATGCTTGGTATTCCCTCCGTCCTATTTTTCAGCGCAACCATGAGTTTTTGTCTCCAACTTTAGTCGTTCATCTTATTTAATTTTTTTTATGATTAGTATTTTGTTGTTGTTATTAGATGATAAAATACCATTAGTAGTATTTATCTGTGGCCATACCAAATACCAATAGGAGGGAAGCAAGGTCATCCTTGAGCTCGGCAAGCTCGACATGTCCCTCTACCACGTTGTCTTTAAGCCTTCGGTTCTCAGCGGGCAACTGAGCAATAGAGGAGGCTAAGCAAGCCACCGTAGGCTCATGTGGATATTTATCTCCATCACTCTCGAACTCTCCTGTCAACCTCTTGATCAGAGGTGGAGATATGTGGCGTCTGATAGGTGGGGAGTCCTGATAGGCCGCCATCTTCATCTTTTTAGTGGGAATGATGGTGAGTATTAGAACCGTCCCGTATCTTGTGGGTGTTTGTGCACCATGGATACGGAAAGCCACAGGCTCTTTGGTGAGTAGGACGAGGTGTCTTGACTATACCGGTGGCAACATACATCCTCCGACTTGGTGATCACCATTTCAACATGGCATTCACCAGGTCAGAGGGACGGTTGCGAAGCGTCATTCCACTGGAATAAACGGACATTGATCAGATTTTTGGGCTGATTTTGCCCGTTGTTGGCCTCTGGTAGAAGCTTGACGATTAGGCCATACCCCTTTTATCCTCCTCAGCAAAGGTGAGCACACGATCGAACGGGGAACCAGAATGGCCAAAACGGGGTTCGATCAGTTCGGCCGATCCATCGTGGTGGCCGCTTGACCCCTCGCCGGGCCTGACAGGAGGCAAGATCGCCTGGGATTCTAGAATGCGTGGTTCGCCATCTTCAAGCATCGGGAATGCCTGATTGACGAGCTCAATCTCTCCCTCAAGGTGGAAAGTGGAATTGGAGTTGGAGAAGGAGATTAAAGCCTTCCCCGCCATGGGATTGTGATGGATTTGGGGAATTTGGAGAGATTGAGAAGGGATGAAAGATGAACTTAGAGGTGGAAGAAGAGAATAGATGTGGCGGATGAAAGATTTGAAAAGTGGACAATTCTATGCTCATATCTTCGTGGATTACTGGGGACAACAAGGGGGCCACCAGCAAGACTGGTTCAACCGAACCACTCTAGGCCCCAGGTCACCCTGGCTTAGGCAGGGAGTTGGGCTGGATATAGTCTAGCCCAATAGGCTTATGTTGGGCTTTGGAAAGCACATTAAAATCAACCAACTCTACTAAGTCTATATCCCATCCTAACCACTCTACCTGTTCTAGGAAAACTTTTAAATGGTGGTCATTTACCTTGAAAGCATTATCTTCGTTGTTTCCAAAGCGTGATTACGCTATGTGAGGAAGTGTCGACGACGGTGTATGGCCGTAGCAACTTGCTCTGAAGAGCTTCACATGAGAGTTGAAGAGCAGTACCTTGTCTCCTACCTCGAACTACTTCACCTTGATTCGTCTATCATGCCATCGCTTTGTTATTTCCTTATACATTATGTCATTGTGATTGGCTTTGTCCCTCCATTCCTCCAATTCCTCCAATTGCAATTGCATGTGTCATTCGGCTTGTCCTATATGTCCATATTCCATGTCCGGTTGGCCTAGTGCGCCCTATGCTCCAGCTCGACATGTACATGGCATGTTTTTCCATATACGTGCGGGTAGGGTAACATGCCTATGGCCGTCTTGTATGCCATTCTAAATTCCTAGAGTGCATCAGGTAGCTTGTTCTTCGATGCCTTCCCCATCTCATGTATGGTGTTCTGCAGAGTGTTCTTGATCTGTTTGTTGGATGTTTTACTTGACCCACTTGTTTAGGGATGGTATGGAGTTGCAATACTATGTTGTGCTCCAAGCTTTAGAAAGAAGTTCCGGAAGGTCTTATCAATGAAATGAGTCCTTCCGTCACTTATTACCATCCGCGGTGTTCCAAAACGAGGGAAGGTGACCTCGTGGAACTTCTTGCAGGCACGCTTGGCGTCAGCAGCTCGGCATGGCATTGCTTCTACCCATTTGGATATGTAGTCGACAGGGGCTAGGATGTACTCGCAATCATGGGACTTTGAAAAAGGTCACATGTAGTCGTTGCCCCATACATCAAACAGTTCCATTTGAAGATTGTATGTTAGGGGCATCGCATCATGAGCGATCATACCTCCATGCTTTTTGCATCTTGCATATTTCCGAATGAATTCTTTTGTATCTTCATACATGGTGGGCCAGAAGAATCCACTCTGCCATCTTTGCATGTGTGTGGAATGCACCATAGTGGCCTCCATATGGTATTGCATGGCATTTCTCTATGATATGGGTGTCTTCAGTTGTTGGTACACACCTCCTAAGTGCAAACTTTAACCATCAAATCATGCACAAAATAATACAAAATATAATACCAAACTTAGTGGTTGGGGTTTATTACTAACCATTTCCACTAGAATTAGTAAATGTGACTATGCAGGTGAATTATGTAAGAAAACACACCCACCATATGACAAAATTCACCCCTGTTAATAGCAGAATTTGGCACCAGACTCGGGAAAGGAGAAACAAATCAAAGCGGATTTGGTATGAAATCAAGTCAGATTGAAGATAGACTACGCATCAGCTGGAAACAGAATAGAATTCGATTGAGCCGATATGGAAAGATAGCCAATACAGTTTGACTTGGGCTTGGTTTGGGCCAAGATTGAGATAGCTGAATCCACCATATTAATTAGAATATTAATGTATAAGGATAGAGCCCATTTAAAGCAATTGTATATATTAATTAGAATATTAATGTCGGTTTGAATTAGAGATATGGTAAGAGTCCACCATATGGACTTGTTTGTTTTTCCTTTTATCTTTAGCAAAGTTTGACTCATGTCCATAATGGACAGGTTTTGTACCTTGGGTATAAATATAAACCCAAGATCATGTAAGAAAAGGAGGAACATCCAATCAATACAACTTTCGGCGCATCGCCACCTTTATTTAGAGAGAATCTGTTCCATACCACTGAGTTTATTCGAGTTCAACGATTTACCATCGACACTGCCTCCTCTTTCTATAATATACCGACGACTTTATCAATTGTTCTACAAGATACCATTGGGTTAGGCATTCTTTTTAAAATTACCCAAAATACCCTTAGATATACAAGATTAATAATTGATTTATCTCATTAGAAGTTTCAAAAAAATAAGAAAATTTTTTTATGTGGCCTCCTTACATAACATGGAAGTTTGTATACAAATTTCAAGGTTTTTCTGGTATATTTAGTTTTTAGAAAAAAATATTTTTGTGTGATATATGAGAGAAAAATTGCTTATAGAAGAGATAATAGCAGAAAAATATATTGTGTAGTGTATGAAAGATGATTTATATTAAAAACAAAAAAAAGGTATTTTATTTAGCATATAGTGGATAAGTTATATTTTAAAAAAAATGTAAAAAACTTAGATACTTATATAGAAATTTCCATGTTGTATAAGTGTTGGTATTTCTTAACGACATTATTAGAAATATAATCCCCAGCAACAGCGTCAGAAATGCTTGTTGGTATTTCTTAACGACATTACAAGAAATATAATTCCCAGCAATGGCACAGAAATACTCCTGGTATATTATGGTTATAGAGTTTATCCGCAAGCGCACGGATATACCATTGTAACATTTCACCCGAGAGTATTCCAAGGGTATCGTATTTATTTAATCCCGTGGGAAGATTATAGTAGAGAGAACCATACTAATAATTTATATGTTACTTGTAATAATCATATTCTAAGTAGGGATTAATATAATTCAAAGGGTAGAGTGACACACAAGCATAGAATTACTCATTCTCATATTAAATTATCTAAGCTAAGTGAAAAGAAAATAGAAAAGAATCTATTCCTATACTTCTAGTATACATATTATACATACATTCTACTTATATGATTAACTAGCCAATAACCTCTTTCCGATGCCCTCCTGGGACTTCGAGAAGCCACCCCTGATTGCCGAGTTCCTTACGACAGCCTTTCATGACCATACAACCGGGGCTAAATACGGAGGAGTAACCTACCCAGGAAAGTAACTTAGGACTATATACACGCGCAGAGGAATACCCGTACTGAGCAGTCATCATTAGCGGCCCACCTCTCATCCGCAGTATATAACCCCAAATAATGATACCCCATAATCTAGACACCACGCCTAAACTACCAGATACTACTCTAATATCATCGTTATGAGATAGAGTAATTGCATAAGCAAACACTATATACGTACCTATGCATCTCCCAGATAAGCTAGCAGTATAATCAGTATAACATGAACATAAAGTAAAGTTGGCATTCATATATTCGGAAAGTAATTCAATACCAGACTTGTATAAAGAAGAATATTCTAAATAAAGTACAAATCTTACAAAAGTGGAAAGGAGAGCTACTGGAGCCATACCCGAACTCTTTCGATGACTTCCGAACTCTGATTTCTATTCTATTCCTACTCCACTAGCTTGAGACTACTAAACTAAACTTGAGAGAATATGAGAGAGCTCTTGCTTGAAGTGTGTGGAGTAAGTGAGAATAGGAACTTCTTAAATAGGCTACCAATGACAGTTGTGGCAGTTGGAATGGTCGGAATTGCCCTCCAACCGTCATTGGGTAGTGATCCACGCCATCCAGAAGAAACCCTGCATCCAACGGTGCCAGGGAGGGGCTGGGCCTTTCTGGCCCAATCTCAGCAGGTGGCCTCCTCTTCTGCTTCTTTATGTAGACTTGTGAATTTTGGGCCGTTTGCGTGTGTGATGTGCGCATGCGTATGCGCACGTGATCTATTGGTGCGATTCGACGTGTCGTTTCTGAGTTCTTCGCCCATTCATGCATAAGTCTGTTTCTTGACATCGTCAGATTAATTGATCGTCTGTTTTGATGTCAATTATCCTCCATTTTATGTTTATTCTCTGCAGAAGGTTAGTAAACCTAATACTAGTGGAATATTATTATTCTAACTCAAATATGCATTGCAAGCATAACTAGTTCTCCTCTATTTTGGTAATATTGATAACTAGTTCTCCTCTATTTTGGTAATATTGATGGTCGAAACTGATCACTAACGATCGTCAACAGTAAGGAGGCCACACAAAAGTTTTCATATTTTTTTGAAACTTCTAATGAGATAAATCGATTGTTAAACTTGTATATTCATAAGGGTATTTTGGGTATTTTTGAAAAGAAGACCCAACCCAATGGCGTAGTGTAGAACAATTTGTAAATTCAAGGAATTGATTTAGATTTTGTAATGAAACTATTGGTGGTTTGCTGATGATATTTTGAAGATTGGCAGACGGTTGATTTTGTGAAGTGATTGTGTTCGGTTGACCCATGGCGGTCAGACCGGCTGGGTGCCGCCGGTCAGACCACAGGTATTGCGACGGTCAGACCGGCTAAGCCAATGGTCTGACCGGCAGTATCCTGATCGTTGTCGGTTTCGGGTTGTCTTGTTGGATTTGGATGTTTCCTTCGGGGATTTGACTTCTAGATTATTTCTATACGTATGGATACTATTGTTATACTATTGTGAGTCAAGCTGGGATGAATTTGTGCTCGGAATATGGTTTCTTGGTTGTTGCATGTGCAGGTGTTGCTTGCCGGTGATAGATTGGAGTCGACTTGGGAGAAGTTGATGTCCAAGGATCAAGAGATCATGCAGGATACTAAAAGGCTAGAGAACAATGCACGTGGTGATGAAGAATCTATATGGTATACAAGAGGGAGTGTGCACATATTGAAGGAGGAGTCGAATTTGGAAGGGAGTCCGAATTCGGGAAGATTGATAGAGATAAGGAAAGGGATTAGTTGGATACTTGCAAGAGTGGGTTTCCTACATGGTTAGGAGTCCTAAGTTGTGTTAGATTAGTGGGCTTTGCACAACCTACCTCATGTATAAATAGAGGGGGAGGGTGTGGCCTCCCTGTATCAGTTTTAGAGAGACTTGAGTTGAGAGAAAGTTAGGGTTTCGAGTTTAGTTTGAGATTTTGGTGAGGAGTGCTGCTGGTGCACTTTGTAAACACTAGTTGATGCAATAAAGTCGAGAGTTTCAATCTACATCTTGAAATTTGTCATCTACCGGTGTTTTCTGGGTCCCGACGGTCTACCCGCAGGTGTACGCGGTCTGGCTGGTGGGATAGCGGCTGTCTGACCATAGGTGTCCGGGTGGTCTGGCCGGTGAGGCTTCGGTGGTCTAACTGGCGGCAAGCGAGCAGTTCGACTGGCGGCAACAAAGCTTCATCATCTATTCCATTCTAGGTAAATCTTTTATTCCGCAAAAGATTTTGGGTTTTTGGTTTATCCTGCCATTCACCCCACTCTGGTAGGTTTGTTTGATCTTGTTCGATCCTACAAGTGGTATCAGAGCCGCGTTCTTCTATTTGATCTTTACCGATCTTTAGATTTGTTGCCATGGCTGAAAAATTTACAAACAAACCTCACATCTTCAATGGAGTTGATTTTGATTATTGGAAGAAAATGATGGAGTCTTACATTACAGCTCAAGACTATGATATCTGGTTGAAAGTTGCCAATGTTTATGTGATTCCTGATCGTATTGAAATTGCTACTCAAAATACTGATTTTGAAAACAATTTCAAAGCACGAAATATTATTCTTAATGGGATCTCTCGCTCCGATTTTGATCGTGTTTCTCATCTTGCAACTACTAATGAGATTTGGAAAGCTTTGAATGATTTTCATACTTGATCTTTAAATATCAAGGAGTTGCGAAAAGATGTTTTCAAAAAGGACTACATTAAATTTGAAATGAATCTTGGTGAGTCTTTGGATGATTATTTGGGGCGTTTCAATAAAATCTTGAGTGATCTTAGATTTGTTGATGCTTCTTATGATGCTAATTACTTTCAATCTAAGATTGCTCATCACTTTATGAATGGTCTTGATATGAAAGTTTGGGATGTTAAAGTGACTTCTATTCAGGAATCGGTGGATATGAACACCTTGACTTTGGATATTCTTTACACCAAATTGAAAACTTGTGAGATGATTATTCTTTCAAAAAGAACTAATTCAAAATCTACTGCTTTGGTGTCTTCATCTGAATCTTCTTTGGATACCTCTCCTAAGGCTGCACTTGCTGTTTTAATGCCTTGTCCTATGATCAACTAGAGGAAATCAGTGATGACTTGGTTTTGGTTGCTAACAGAGTTTCTCGAGCTCTAAGTATTGTCAGGTTTAGAAGAAGAGGAGGATTGATTCATCGTTTTGAATGTGGACAACTAAACCACATTCGGTCTCAATGTCCCAAGGAACTTCGGGAAAAAAATCTCTTGTCTCCTCTTGTATGATCACTGTGCCTTCCTCTGTGTTTTTTCTATAATCTGCCTGTTGTAGCTAACTATTGCACTTCTATTAGTCTTGGGGTTATTTGGGAATCAAGACTTCAGTCTCGAGGTGCTAGAACACCAAAAGTTCCCAGGAAGAACTCTAGAAGTTTCGGGCGGCATTCACTGCTCAACTGTGAAACACTGCTAGGAACGCCTATTCACACCCCTCTACGTGACATCTATGTGCTTTTAGGCTTCAGACGGCAGCAAGGCGATCTTTGTGTGGCAGCGGCGATCTTTATGCAGCGGTGGCGGTCATAGCAGTGGCAAATTCGTTGCTTGTGAATGATGGATCCATTGGTGGTGGCCTCAGGAAGCCTGCATCCACCACCTGCGGCCTCTAAGCAGCGATTGAAGACAAAGGAAGGGTGGTGTATGCAAGAGCGATGAAACAGGAGGCGGATCCGGTGGTGGACGAGGAAAAGCCAAGGAAGATCTGACGACCACTCCTGGATCTATTTGCGGCTCCACGATGGTGACGACGACGTCGACTGTGACTAGCGGGCTGCTAGCTACGACGATGGTGGTGGGATGTGGCGATGGCGGTGGCTTCACGATGAAGGTGGCTAGGATTTTTGGATTTATTTTTGTTTTAAAAATTTTGGAAAATATTTTTGTTATTTTAATTTTTGGAAAAATATCTTTCATTTTTCACGATGAAGGCACAGTAAAATCAGTTTTCAAGTGCTGATGTGCCTCCCATAGGTGAAAATTGATTTTCACTAACACCTTGAGTCAGGTGGTTGCTCCACCCACATGCGAAAAGTGTTTTTGGCCATTCGCGAAGAGCTTGTTTGCAGTGGGATATGTGTAACATTTGTGGACATAAGTCAGAATTTAAACCCTGGTCTAGTCATGAGTCAAGATAATTGTAACCTAGTTAAATGATACTTCCTCCGTTTCATATTATATGATTTTCTAGCATTGCCCACATTCATATATATGTATGTATGTCTAGATTCATTAATATCTATATGAATATGGGCAGTGCTAGGAAGTCTTACAACCTGAAACGGATGTAGTATATCACTACTAGGAAAATGATTTGTCGCCAAAAAAAATCGTAGCATTAAAGTCAAAATCATGGCAATAGATACATATTGCCACCATTTCAAAATCATCGTTAGCCATGGTAATAAATATAATGGTAGTAGGTTATTGCAATAATATTTATTTAATGATAACAAATTTCGATATTGCCAAAAAAACATGTGGCGAAAAATCATATTGCAAAACTTCACATCATTGTAATAAATAATTAAAACTATAATCCTTACTATCTCTTTTTGATACCTTGTCATGGCTAGGATTCAAACACAAGAAATCTCCTTTGCCAACTCACTTACACGTCAATTGTATTAGAAAATACATATCTTCCCACTTGAGACTACCTAATAGAGATTTGAACCTTGAATTTCAGTATTCAAAATATTTCAAATGAAAAAGTTATTACCCAAAAAATTGTAGATCTCACCGAGAGCTATAATTTTCATATAAAATTTATCCCAATCCGTGTCCATATGAAAAAAATAATTTAAATTATGAGATGACAATTTTTTTATTGCAACGAATTCGTTGATTGTGGCAATAGAAAATAGTGAAAAGTAACCATAGCCATATACTATGCAAATTGCAAAAAAATTAAATTTGTGCCGGTAGAACATTTTTTTTGCAACAGTAATGTTTTTTTGTGGCCACACCACATTTCCTATTGTAACAAAAATATTGAATAAAACAAGTCATAGAAAAATTATCATTGCAACAGTACAATATATTGTCAAAAATTATTTTTCATTATAATAATTTGATGGCGATATTTATGTACTACTACTATATATTTTTAGAATTTTTATTTTTTTCAATTTTATTAATAGACCATTCTGAAAAGTATTTCCTACGATAATTTTTTTACCTTTTAGACTTTTTTTATTTTTTTAGTTTTATTAATAGACGATACTATTGTCTTTTTGACACATGTTCGACCATTAGGGTCTCTGGACCTAGCTGGCTCCCACACCTCCTACTTTACCTCACCGAAGAGCATAAATTTTTACTTTTTGGTCCTTTGTGTAAACTTATTTTACAAATAGACCTCTGAAAAAGCTTACTAAAAGAACGGACCATTTTCGTGACCTCAACGTCATTAGCACTGTAGTTCAATATGACGGTGCAGTGACATTGACGTCATCCCATCGCCCACCCACGGAAGCTAAGTCACTTATATTAAGGGGTCAGAATTTCTTTTACAAATAGGTCCTCGGCGACTGTCATTGATGTCAACCCCCTTTAAATCGGTGAATTAGTTTCTGTAGAGGAGCGAGGGGCATGACATCAATGTCATTAGCATTTTCATGTTGGACTACAATGCGTATCACACTGGCATCACGAAAAGGGTATATTCCTGTAATAAGTTTTCTCTTAAGTCTTTTTCAAAAAGAATGTTTTCTCTTAAGTGTGTTTGTAAAATAAGTTTTTAAAAAGGTCTAGAATTTAAAAAATCCAGCACCGGGGAGGGAGGGGCGAGCGATAGAAGTTGACAGGAATGAGCTGGCAATAATTGATTTTTGCATGTGATCCTATTAAGGAGTCGTATGCAAAAATATAAGCTGATTTTTACAGGCGTGACAAGTTACGATCCGTATATAACCTACCACAGGGGGCTCTCATCTGAAAAAATTGTTTCTATACTAGTATCGTCCGATTGATGCCGTCTTGATTCATGGATCGTCGTCGTCCGATTGATGCCGTCTTGATTCATGGATCGTCGTGCCCTCCCCAGCCTGCTTTTCCTCTCCTCCTTAATCTGCTGCTCCATTAAATGGTTGATGCCGTGGCCTAGATCTAGCAACGAATCGCGACGACGACTTAGGTTCGACGACACCAGTATCTTAGTTGATCTGTTGCTTCTACTTCTTGACCCTGTTGTACTTATGGAGGATCTTGATCCATAGATGTTGATTTCATGATGTGCAAAGTTGTGGATGTTGTCGAGTCTAGATATGGATCTCGTGGGGGTTGGGGTGCGGCACTCGATAAAATCGGATTCATCAGGTGACTTGTGGAATCTTGGGAATGTTGGTTTTCATTCCATCATCAGTGCAACCAAGTTTTGCTGTTCAAAATGGGACACTAATGACCCTTTAAGGCATTTTGCCGTTCAAAATCGGACACTAATGACCCTTTTAAGGCAGTCCCAATCCATCACATAAGCTGGTGTCTACAAAATTTATTAGGTTGTGTCACCTAACCAAAATTCTGAAGTGGCACAGTAATTAAACAGGGATTGAATGAAAAAAAAAAGAGAAAATGGTGTCACAGGCAAGAAACCAGATTCTCTCCCGGTTTGTAACCCGCGACTAATGGGTTACAAACCAGGAGAGACGAGGGTTTCCCCAGTAGTGCGGATTTCGGTTGTGCATCAAGACACTAGAAACTAGTAGTAAACTCAACGTTGTAGTGATAAATTGTTTCTTCCCCAAACATTTTTCTAAAATATCCTGATCCTCTGCGTCAGCCTCCCCGCGTGTCGTCATAGATATATATGATTTTTAGGATTTTGGCCATAGCCGATTCTTGCACATGTATGAAGGTATTTAATTTATTTTCTCTATAGACACTGCCATGAATACTATACATTAATTTGAGAAGATTATATCTAAATGAATATGCCCTCTCTCCTCTAGACACTCTACATATAGATACTGTGGGTTGGGAGAGACCGGCACAAATGGTTTCTTTTTGTGGTCGGTAGACCAGGCATGCATAGGAATATTTACTACCTCTGTCCAAAATATAAAAAAGATAGCAACACAAAATATATAACCGCAATTTCTTATATTTTTATTTTGATTTTTCTGATGGAGATAGTATTAACTAGGTAGAGTACTATCTTTTTTAATTTGATTTGATGGGTTCCCATGCCACTTGGAGATATAATGAGCTGAAAGCAGTGGTGGGCCTACACTTTTTATTTGCATTGGTTCCATGTACGTACGCTAAAGTATTTAAGGATACTGGTTAGAAAACCACCAGTCCACAAAGGCCCGCTTTGGTTACCCACTATTTGGGTCCATCACTAAACATGGAAGTTGGAAGTGGGAATGACTAAAAATAGAGTAGAGAGAAGGATTATACTAGTCGGAAATGCTACTGAGCGAGGGATCGCCCTCGCTCGCCCATAGCGTTCGGATTCTTCCCCCCTCCTCCCTCTCCCTCCCTCCACCTGGTTTCCTTTTTTGGCACCGTATTACTTTCCTATTTTAGTAAATTTATGCACCTAAAGTTTATACACCTAAAGTTTACATATCTAAAGTTTAGAGGCCAAAAGTTTATATATCCGATTCAAATTTGAATTTGAATTCAAATATTTTTTATATATAGTATTTCTACACATATAAAGTTTATACACCTAAAGTTTATAGACCTAAAGTTTATAACTCAAAAGTTTATATATCCGATTCAAATTTGAATTTGAATTCAAATATCCGATTCAAATTTGAATTTGAATTCAAAATTTTTTCATATATAGTATTTCTATACATCTAAAGTTTATACACCTAAAGTTTATAGATCTAAAGTTTATAGACCCATTTCAAATTTGAATTTGAATTATATCCGATTTAAATTTGAATTTGAATTCAAATATTTTCTATATATAGTATTTCTATACATCTAAAGTTTATACACCTAAAGTTTATAGACCCAAAGTTTATAAGTTAAAAGTTTACATACCTGATTCAAATTTTTTATATATAGTATTTCTATACATAAATTTTTCTAACTTTTTGTTTTTTTTTAAATTTGTGTGTAGTGCACTGTAGTAGTAAGAGAAGAAGGGGAGGAGGAAGGGGGAGAGGAGGGAGCAGCGTATCGTATAGGGGGAGGGGGGCAGATCCGATCGCTGGGCGATCGCCACTACTACAAAAATCGTTTTTCTGTACGAGGGGGTCGGTAGGTTCCATGCGGGCCGCTTGTGGCGGCGCCTGCAAAAACCGCCCCCTCGGGGGCGGGTTGATTAGCCGCATGCGAAGATCCATTATCGCATGCGGCTGCTTAAGACAGCCGCATGCGATAATAGGTCTATTTTCGCATGCGGCCGTCTTAAGGGGCCGCATGTATTAGGGCATGCGGCTCCTTAAGACGGCCGCATGCGAAAATAGGCCCATTATCGCATGCGGCTGTCCTAAGCAGCCGCATGCGATAATGGATCTTCGCATGCGGCTGGCTTAAGGGACCGCATGCGATGATCGGCCATATATGCTCCTCCAGGCCCGAGCTTGACCATTTGAAAACGAAGCTTTCTCTCTCCTAAAGCAAGCACCAATTAGGGGGGGAGGTTTTCAACTCGAAATTTTTACTTGAACTTTATACGAAAGGTGAAGAACTCTCTATCCTGCTTCATTTGGCTCCATTTTTGTTATATTTCGTTGGTGGAAAGTGGAGTTTTTTTAATATTTTGACAAGGTTTGTTCTAACTATTTTTTTGCAAAATCTAGCTTCAAAATATATGTTTTGATGGGCAAATTTTGCATGTAATCAATTGTACATACTAGTTACATGTATTGTTGTATTTTTTTTGGGAGACAAATGCATTTAAACTTTTGTATGAAATACCTGCGGTCTATTTTTTTATCTGTAACTTTTTTGCCTTTATATAATTAGATGGATCGGTCGTCATGGATGTATGAGATGCGGAGAACGCAGCCGATATTTATTAAGGAAGCATCTAAATTTATTGATCAGGCTAAGGAGCATGCTTTGAGGGAGAATATGACAAATATCTTTTGTCCGTGCCGTCATTGCAAGAATCAGAAATTGTTGGTAGATCCTGGTGAAATATTGGGTCACATAATGGAGTACGGATTCACCGCCAACTACAAGGTTTGGACCTATCACGGGGAATTCGCCAATCCGGAAGATGACGATGAAGAGTTAAGTTTCGAGATGAATGAGGCAGAGAATTTTATAATCGAAAACATGTCGCGTGAAAGAATGGTTGTCGATGTTTCCACCGATAGTGATGATTTCGATGGTGGTTTTGATTTAGAGGATATGCTACGCCATGTTGAACCAGAGGTGCTAGCGGGCAGGTCACGAGGATTGGAGAATTGGCAGGCATTAGAGAAGGCATCGAAGGATCTTCTTTACGATGAAACGAAGGGATGTGATAAGGATTTCACAGTCTTGCGTTCAGTGCTTGAACTTCTGAGATAGAAGGCTAAACATGGATGGTCGGACACAAGTTTTAATGATCTGATGAGTTTGTTGCGTGTGTTGCTTCCTAAGCCTAACTTTGTACCATCGAACACGTATCAAGCGAAGAAACTCATATGTCCTTTATCTCTTGGTGTAGAAAAGATTCATGCTTGTAAGAATCACTGCATATTATACCGTAAAGAATATGCGGAATGGGAATGTTGCCCAACGTGTGGCACAAGTCGGTATAAAACGGGGAATGGGCCCGTAGATTCAGAGTGTACCGATCCAGATTCTAATAAGGGTAAGCGCGGGAAGATTCCTTCAATGGTGATGTGGTACCTACCAATTAAGGACCGCCTGAAGCGTCTGTACTCAAACCCGACTGATGCTGAGTTGATGAGATGGCATCAAGAGAGCCGGAAAATATATGGTATGATTCGACATCCCGCCGACGCTCGCCAGTGGAAGACATTTGATGCAAAACACCCAGAATTTGCTAAGGATCCTAGGAATGTAAGGTTTGCGTTGAGCACTGATGGAATGAACCCGTTTGGTGACTTAAGCAGCTCGCACAGCACATGGCCAGTCCTTCTCACAATGTATAATCTTCCAACATGGATATGTCAGAAACGAAAGTACATTCTACTCACTATCCTCATACAAGGTCCAAACCAACCTGGAATCGACATAGATGTTTTCCTTGAGCCTTTGATGGAGGACATGGAGGAGCTTTGGAAAGAAGGGTTACGACTATGGGATGAGTTTAAGCGGGAGCACTTCAATCTACGTGCGATCATATTCGTTACCATCAATGACCTACCTGCAAACTTTTCATTATCTGGGCAGATTAAAGGGAAGACTGGATGTCTGATATGTCTGGAGAAAACTTCATACAAATACCTGACGTCGTCTTTGAAGACAGTGTACATGCGACATCGACGGTTCCTACCACAAAGACATAGGTACCGTAAGATGGCTAGATTGTTCGATAATACAATGGAGAATGACACTGCCCCAGTAGCAAGAGGTGGTACATACGTGTATGAGATAACAAAGAAGATTAAGGTTGTATATGGAAAGGGAAAGAAGAAGACAGTAAAGAGGAAGAAAGCTGATGGTGACAACGGTACTGCGTCGCCTTTCAAGAAGCACTCAATTTTCTTTAAATACTTAGATTACTGGAAGGACCTAGAGATTCGACATGCAATTGATGTTATGCACCTCGAGAAGAACGTGTTTGATAGCACCGTTGGCACATTGCTGGACATCCCGAGTAAAACGAAGGATGGATTGAAGTCACGTAACGACCTTGTAGATTTGTCCATACGGCATGACCTTCACCCAGTAGTGCTGCCAAATGGGAAGACCGAGATTCTTCCTGCTTGTTACTCGTTGACACTTGAAGAGAAAAAAGCCTTCTGTAAATGTTTACAAGGGGTTAGAGTGCCTACTGGTTTCGCATCGAACATTAGGAAGCTAGTATCAATGAAGGATTTGTCCATTTCGGGATACAATGCGCATGATTGTCATAGGTTGCTAACGGTGTTCCTACCAATTGCTATAAGGGCAGTCAAACCAGTCCATACAAAGGTGGTTATAACAAAGTTGTGCTACTTTTTCAATCGAATTTCGCAGAAGGTATTTGATCCTTTGGAATTAGGTCCGCTTCAGACATTTGCCGTCGAGACTGTATGCCAGCTTGAGATGTATTTCCCACCATCATTTTTAGATATGATGGAGCATTTGATCGTTCACATCATCCCTCGGATTATTGAACTTGGTCCATTATACTTACATCAGATGTGGGCCTATGAGCGTTACATGTCGATCCTCAAAGGCTATGTACGCAATCGCGCTCACCCGGAAGGATCAATGATAGAGGGATACACAACTGAAGAGGCAGTCGAGTGTTGTATGGACTACATAAAGGATGCTAATGCCATTGGCATTCCTGTTCATCGACATGAAGGTAGATTGTCTGGAAGGGGTACTGTTGGTAGGAAGCAGTTCTTCGATAATGATTACAAAAAGGTGTCCGCGGCACACAACAGCGTTCCTCAACAGCTCGCTATCGTTGAGCCATTCATTGAGCGACACCTAGAAGAAATCAAAGCCTGCTTCCCAGGGCGGTCCAATGATTGGATATCAAGAGAGCACAAGCGTCGCTTTCCTCTGTGGTTGAAAGATCTAAACCTGCCAGTTGGTGATTCTGTGGAGGAACTTACTTTACAAAGACTGGCATGTGGGCCTTCAAGTATTGTCAATTCATGGCAAGGTTACGACATCAATGGATTTACCTTGAGTACGACTACGAAGGACATGAAAAGCACCGCACAAAACAGTGGGCTCCGTGTCGAAGCGATTGACACGAGTGGAGAAAAGAGGTCGTATTATGGGACCATTCAAGAAATATGGGAACTGTACTATGGCCTAAACATCCAGATCCCTGTTCTCCGTTGTGAATGGGTTAAAGACACAATAGGGGTTTCCGTTGATGACTACGGGCTAATGATAGTCGATCACAGTAAACCAGGCCACAAGGATGATCCATGGGTTTTAGCAGAGCGTGTGGCTCAAGTGTTTTATGTGAAGGACCCTTCAGATGAAAGAAAAACTATTGTCATATCCGGAAAGCAACAGATCGTCGGCATCGACAACATCGAAGACCCCAATGATTACAACCAGTTCGACGATGTACCATTGTTTACTGATCTTCCTATGCGAATTAAGAAGGTTGAGAGAACAATCGATGAAGCAAATATGTCGTACGTTCGAGCAGATGGTGTTGCCAAGGTTATTAAGTCATAGTTATTTCGTAACCTTTAGTTCTCATTGTATTCCAAATGTACGTGCATGAATTTAGGTCCCCCTTATGTTGTAATCATTAGCATGTAACATTTGATTACGAGTTTTGAGCAATTTTCATGAGTTTTCTTAGTGCCAAAAACATTTGGAATGTATAATTGTGGCGAAATATTGGGAAAAAAATATATATGGACAGTTTACTTAGAGAAAAAAAATATGAGTTTTTTTGGTAAAAAGATCTTTCTATGCGGCTGGCTTAACAGCCCGCATGGAAAGATCTTTTTCGCATGCGGCCGGCTTAACAGCCCGCATGGAAAGATCTTTTTCGCATGCGGCCGGCTTAAAAGCCCGCACGGAAAGATCTTTTTCGCATGCGGCTGGCTTAACAGCCCGCATGGAAAGATCTTTTTCGCATGCGGCCGGCTTAACAGCCCGCATGGAAAGATCTTTTTCGCATGCGGCCGGCTTATGTCGACCGCATGGAAAGATATTTTTCCATGCGGTCCCTTAAGCCGCCCGCATGCGATGATCTGCGCCTATATATAGGGAGCGCGGGGAGCCAAAATTTTCTAAGTCCTGGCTCCCGCGAAACCCTAGCCGCCAGGCTGCCAAAATTTCCCAAGTCGCCGTCGCCGTCGTCCCCGCCACCGCCGGCTCCTCCCCAAAGTCGCCCCGCCCCACGCCGTCGCCGCCGCCGCCGTCAGGACCTCTCCCCCCTCGCCGTTGCTGTCGCCGCCGCCAGGACCTCTCCCCCCTCGCCGTTGCCGTCGCCGCCGCCAGGACCTCTCCCCTCTCGCCGTCGCCGTCGCCGCCGCCAGGTCGCCGTCGCCACTGCACGGAACTCTCCCCCCTCGCCGTTGCCATCGCCGCCGCCAGGTCGTCCCCGCCGCCAAGTCGTCCCCGCTACCGCCGGCTCCTCCCCGAAGTCGCCCCGCCCCTCGCCGTCGCCGACGCCACTGCCAGGACCTCTCCCCCCTCGCCGTCGCCGTCGCCGCCGCCAGGTCGCCGTCGCCGCCGCACGGACCTCTCCCCCCTCGCCGTTGCCATCGCCGCCGCCAGGTCGTCCCCGTCGTCGCTCGGTAACATTTACTTTTAAAAAAATAAATGTGAAATGTGCAATTGTGGATTGTGGATTGTTTAATTGTGCATCGTGGATTGTGATATGTGCAATTGTGGATTGTTTAATTTTGAGAAGGTTTAATTGTGGATTGTTAAATGGAGATTTATGTTTAAATTGGGACTTATGTTTAAATTGGGACTTATGTTAAATTGGGATTTATGTATAATTGGGACTTTTGTTAAATTGAGATTTATGTATAATTGGGACTTTTGTTAAATTGGCACCTATGTTAAATTGTGACTTATGTTTAAGTTGAGACTTATGTTATATTGGGATTTATGTATAATTGTGTGGTTATTACGTGTGCGAGATGCACAGAGTAAATGGGAGGTACAAAACAACCAGTAACCGAGTAGGTCATCGAACTCTTCTCTACAAAGAAACCCATCTCGCACACACTTCTCACTGAGTACCGTTTTATTTTCCTTTCTGTGTACAGATCCCCGAAATCCCATATATTGCACAACGATTCAACCACACTACTATCTTGAACGTGGCCGCTGACCTCTGCCGATTCATCCGTCGCGATGTCTGCAACGCAAGAGGTCTCTTCTACGACAACCAGAGTGAACTCGCAATGGACGACAAATTTAAACCTCTCAGAGAGTGGGAGAAAGAACATATGCAATAACATGTACACTACTTATACATATGATGAAAAAACTGTGCCACTTGTATTATATATTTGTATGTAAATTACGATTGAATTAATGGTTATGTATTACATGTTTGTTACTGCGGCACTTGTCTTATCTTATATGCTTACTACTCCGAAATACGATAATAAATCCCTCAATAATTTAATATTAATTACGAATCACCAAAATGCTAGAATAAATATTATTTTAGCTATTCGGAAATTGAATTTCGCATGCGGTCTACTTAAGCCGCCCGCATGCGAAAATAGATCTTCGCATGCGGTCTTCTTAGGTCGACCGCATGGGAAAATATATCTTCGCATGCGGCTTCTTATATGGACCGCATGCGAAGATCTATTTTCGCATGCGGCCGTCTTAAGTGACCGCATGCGAAGATCGATCTTCGCATGCGGCTGCGACGGCCGCATGCGCAAATGGTGATCTTTGCAGACCATTTCGCGCATGCGGGCCGGCCAACCGCATGTGAAGATCGATTCCGCCCGTATGCAAAAACGCTTTCTGTAGTAGTGCGCCCTGGCGATCGATCGCCCATTAGCCCCCCTCCCCGCCCCCTATACTAGTGCATGAGAAGAGAATGAATGAAAGGATGCCATACCCTCATATATTGTGTCTCCACTTTTGTAGAACTATACGATCTCTTTTGGACTACCTCGGTAGCAGGAGCAATTGCATAATACGTTATCATCACAACGTTCTACCGGAGACCGAGAAAAAAAGAAGGATAAGAACTCGCAAATCCGTTTGACATCTCGCTAATCAAATCGCGAAAATGGATTCTCCTCTTCGTCTTTGTTCGGTTTTGCAACTCCCGACGATTACCACCAGTGCTGAGTCGAAGTCGCCGTGGAATGCCGATTAGGGTTTTTTTTTACACGGAGGAGCAAGACGAGAAAACCATTAAGTCGGAGGCTGCAAACGCCACGGTTGTACCATGCGTCGAACGTGCTGCACAGTGCACACTGACCACGTTTGCACCGTGCCCTACTCATAGATGGGTTATGGACAGGCTGTGTTCGGATGTAGGCGATGGGAATTAATCCCTCTCGTACGGAAAACGGAACAATCCATTAGCACACATCGCACCGAAAACGGAACAATCTATTAGCATGTGATTAATTAAGTATTAGCTATTTTTTTCAAAAATAGATTAATTTGATTTTTTAAGCAACTTTCGTATAGAAACTTTTGGTAAAAAACGCACCGTTTAGTAGTTTGAAAAACGTGCGCGCGGAAAACGAGGGAGATGATTTGGGAAAAGGGGTGCCGAACACACCCATATGAAATCAACTTCATACATGATATACATTTTATTTGCATAGCTATAAATCATAAGAGTTAAAATTTCAAAGTTAATAACTTAATTTGAATGGCCAAATATGTTAGCATTATTGGCCGCCATTTTCTTTAACACATATTGAAAAATTCATGGCAAAAGTCTATTAGTTAAATCTTCTAAAAAGGTCTAGAGTTTAAATAGTATCAGGAAATGTCTCACCCTCCTTCACGGTTTATAAATGTTCTTGTTGGTAAAAATATATGATGGTACATTGGTGACTCCTATCTCTGCCCCTGTTTATAGCAATATACTCTATCCGTTTCACAATGTAAGCCATTCTAGCATTTCCTACATTTATATTGATGTTAATAAATCTAGACATATACATCAATATGAATATAAAAAATGCTAGAATGACTTACATTGTGAAACGGATGAAGTACATGTTTGGAAAATATTGACAAAAGTATACTATCGTCGTATAATAGGATGCGAACTCGTGCGTGCGTACTCGCACATGTTCGCTCAGCAGGGAGATGAACTCACTCGCTTGGATTGGCAGTACACTTTCCCTACTTTGCTCACTCATTTTCTATACACGTTTTTTAAACCGTTAAACGGTACGTCTTTTACAAAATTTTCAATATGAAAGTTACTTTTAAAAAATCATATTAATCTATTCTTAAATTTTTGTTAGCTAACACTTAACTAATAATGTAATCCATTGCTCCGTTATGCATGCCGGGGAAGGGTTCCAAACCCCAAACGAATACAGCCTTATAATATATTATTGTTCCTGAACAGGGGATGCTGATGGTACCAGTGAGATTCATTAATTGAGTATGCTGCATAGAGAAAGCATAGAGCACCCATGCTCTCTATTAGTAGTATATTATACTACCAGTAGAATTAATCTAGACCATCGGTTCATAAGAACATATCACAGTACATCACTAACTTAGTCGTAGGGGTTATATTGGTATTTAAAATTTGAGTGAAATACATGGCCAGTCCTTAAACTTGTGTGGTGGTATTATTTAGATCCGTGAATTTAAAAATTGTACGTTTAGGTCCGTGCACTTGGTTTAATGTACTACACCGGTCCAAACGTCCTTTAACTGCGTTTGACCGCCAACGTGACATGCCATGTGGGCAACACTTTTGCTCTCAGCCCCCTCCACATCACAACACGTCGTGTATATCTCCTTATAGCTATACAGTGACACCAGAATCCCAAAAATCCTCAAATCGTTATTCCCTCTTATTTTTCTCCTTGCATGTATAAAAAATGCGGTCCCGATTAGCTATTGCCATTGCTCTACGCTTCAAAATGACCATATCCTTACATAACAGGCACTTGATCAACAACACCTTCTTCTTGCGACTTCAAGATGATAATGAGCTTGGAGAATGCATGGGGATGCCTAGCGTGCAAGCCGCATTGCGCTGTCTCCCGCCGCTAATCTGGCCGCACTCTGCCACCGTTAACCCCGCTACACTCTGATGCCTCCTGCCGCTAATCTCACCACCGAGGCCGCCACAGCCACTACCTCTCAGCCTCCTTCTGCTAATCTCACCATCAAAACCTAGCCGATTTAGGGATATTTTGGGGGATTTGGGTTGAAATGCACTTGTCAGGGCAAGTTATGTGCGAAGGTATATGTGTAGGGGGCTGAGCACAAAAGTATTGCCTACGTGGCATGCCACATTGGTGGTCAAACGTGGTCAAAGGACGATTGTACCGGGGGTGGTACATTAAACCAAGTTCACGGACTTAAACGTGCAATTTTAAAGTTCATAGACCTAAGTGACACCACCCACGAGTTTAAGGACCGGCCATTTATTTCACTCTTAAAATTTTATTTATTCTTCATTAATAAAATAAATTTATCCATTCATCAGATCGTATCGCTCTCCTACTCCTCAACGGCATATCATTCCGCGCGTGGCGCATTATTACTCATGTAGTTTCACTTACAAAATTTTACCAATCATAGTTAAATATAGAAAATTTTCATTTTCATTTTACGGAAGATAGAGATATAATTTTCTTTCATCAATTTTTATCTCCATTGTTTCCTTACATCTTCTTCAATTAGTTTCGTTTTGTGGTCAACAGATTTATATGCCGTTCAGCAAAATTAATTGCGTAATATTTTTTATATGCGGTTATAAAATTGGATCAGCCATGGTACCAAATCGTTGGAGAAGTTTCCAACCGATAAAGTGACTGATATTACAGGCCTATCTCGCAAGTTATAATTTTGAAACTCGCAAGTTTTTCTGGGCGAAAATAACACAGTTTTCTCCAATTAGGATACATACAACGTCCAGTAAATAAATACTACCGTCGTTCCAAAATATAACAACCTCTCACATCTTAGTAGTCCTAGGATGGATCTTATCTTATCCAAGATTATTTCATTTAGAGAGAGAGAGTACTTAACAGCACAGCAAGGAGCCACAAGGCAACGAACCAAAAAAAAAAAAACCCAGCAAATACTCAACACAAATGTTCTCTACTATTACAAGTACAACATGTTATTAATTTCTTTCAGAAAAGCCATAGAACTACTAAACGAGATTCCAGATTTACTTTTTGCACTGGTATCTTGCCACGCAACCTGAAACTGGCAGCCTGAAACGATAACAATTTAATTAAATCCAACCCAATGACTAGAATAGTGTACATAGCATTAAATAAACTACCACCTGTGTTGAAAAATGATGTGACAAGTGAAGAAATGAGGAAAGAGAAGGAAACCATGTCTTGCATGAGACATGGTTTCTACACAACATCTAAGATATCATGTGAGATAAGTAGCATTATATTTAAGTATAGAATAACAGTGTTTGCATTGAAAGAGTAGTGTCTAGGACTAGTTTCTTGATGATGTGGAGCTTATGGAAACTATCTCTATGGCATGTACAAAGGTAGAGTTAGATATGAGCTCTACGTTATCTAGATACTAACATCCTAAAATAGTTAGAAACAATATGATCTCTAATCATTAATGTATCAAAATACTTTTTCTTATTCTTCTTTCTTTTCTTTCACCACCATGCAACAAAATTTGCTCTAATAAATGCTAAGAGTCGACTCTGAGCCATTGTCATGCATAACAACCATACTCCTTTCTCTTTCTTACATGTCATCAAATTTACTTGCATGTCATAGAGAGAGATCATTAATAAAAACCGTTGTACATGCCCTAAAACTTTGATAGAAGCAGAACCAATGGAATGGAAATAAACAAAATTTTAGGTAACATGTGCCCCTTAGGGTAAAGACATATTGCATTCGAATTCTAGGATATCTATGGAGTGCCTGCATTCCACTATGAAACGAAACGACACGCGTTTATTCCTCTCTTTCCCTAGCTAAGCACCTCCCTGTCTTCACTGAATCCTTAGTGGATAGTTTGGAGAAGATAGCACCAGCAATGATATATAGAGCCATACCCGTGATGATTGAAGGTGCATGAAACAACACATTAGGAAAATAGATGACCAAATAACAATAGTTGGGCAGAAAAGAAATCTGGGTCGGCGTATTCTAAGTAGAACAACATGCTGTCGTTTGAACATGCGTTAATCCGTCTGATCTCCAATGGCAATGGGCACAACACTTGTTTAGCGTCGTATGTCGTCTAGAGCAACGTGTTCTCCACGGGAAGCAAGTCCTTTAACAATCGAAGCAGTTGTGTGAAACTTTTATCTTTCCGTTCATTACTTGTCTTAAACTTTATCAGATCCAAGATCGCAGATAATTTCGTGTGTTTCACTACACATCCGGCATACAGAGGTGTCTCGAAATTACCCACCATCCTGATAAACTTCCCATAGTCTCTCTTGTTGTAACCTGGGTCCTCAATATCACGCAGCATTGTTTTAAAAGTATCATTATCAACTCCACCTGATGGGCGCCCAACAAGGCTTGGACAAACATATAATCTTCGTGGCCTTCCTCGTTCAGACCATCACCACCGCCCACTTCGTCACCAATATTCTCTAGCTCTTGCTTTCAATGCTTGGTCCAACATATATAACCCTTCATGAATCCTCGACAGATTAGATGCGTATGTATTTGTGCAATACTGACAAAGATCTTCTGTTCTTACAATCAAAGCATTGAAAAGTAGTAAGTAGTGAATTGATTGTTCGTTTTATTCTTGTCTTGCTCTACAACATTTATGAAATTGGCAACGCCCCTTTCTAAACTCTTGGCTCGCTCGATCACTTCCAAACATACAATTTCTATCCATCTGCAAATTATGAAAAAAATTAGATATAATATCTATAGCTATAATACACGGAAATTATAGTTGTAATTTATTTATTATTACCTGGGGAGCCTCTTGTATTTTTATTCAAATAAATAGCAAAAATTCGCCCCTCTAGCCTCTCTCCCGAGGTGTGAATAGTATAATGCGTGGGATAACTATTCCTCGAAGGTCTTAGGGTATTTATAGTGTGGGTTATCCATAACGGGCCACAACCAAATCTCATCAAAGATTAACTCATATCGGTGATGGGCTTCACAATCATCTTTGTCAGGCCATAACACTGGGTCCGTCACCGATGACTTTGACCCGTGAAGGGGTTTTGGTGCGGCCCGTCACCGTTTACCTTTAACGGGCCGCAGCCAAACCTTATCACCGATGAGGGTCATCGGTGGCAGGCCTAGTCTTAGGACTCAGATGCTGCCTCCCTCGGTGCTTCTTTGACAGGGCATTTTGCGGCTCAACAAAGATGAGTACCTTTGTAAAGGGTTCGCATGTCTCCGTCACAGATAGATCGATTGGGATGTCCGGTTCTATACTAATGTATTCTACGTCACATCACAAGGAGAGAAATAGAAGAAAAAGAAAGTAAGGAGGAAGAGAAGAATAGGCTAATATGTGGACCCTTAGTTTGGGTGGGGCCGGTCCACGTCATACAAAATCGCTGCAAAACTGTGACTCTGTTTATATTGATCTGTAGAAGTTGGTGGGCATCCTATACCCTGTTTTGCGTTTGTTGTTTTAGGGACAGGAATATAACTCGACCAGTAGTTGAGGTCTAATCTGAATTGGGCTCTCACGTTAGCTACAGCCCGTTTTGGGCCCATATATGCCAGGCCGTTACGTCAGTCACTACTCCGTTACTGCCTAGCTGAAACAAGCCCCTAGCCCCCTACGTCGGCGGGAATCCCGTTCCGGCCCAGGCCGTAGAATGCAACTCGACTCTCAGCCTCAGGTTGGAAAAAATAATCTAATTTGACTTCCTTAAATATGGGTGTGCTTAGTTCGTGAAAAGAAAAATTTTAGTTGTCACATCGGATGTTTGATCGGATGTCGGAAAGATTTTTCGGACACGAATGATAAAACTAATTTCATAACTCACCTGGAAACCGTGAGACGAATTTATTAAGTCTAATTAATCCTTCATTAGCACATGTGGGCAAATGTAGCACTTATGACTAATCATGGACTAATTAGTCTCAAAAGATTCGTCTCGCGATTTCTGTACAAACTGTGCAATTAGTTTTTTATCTATATTTAATGCTCCATGCATGTGTCCAAAGATTCGATGTGACATTTTTGGAAAACAAATTTGGGAAGTAAACAAGGCCATAGTTGATCTAATTTGTCCCTCAATTATAAAACTGGATATAATTTTAACTATTAGAACCGTGCAATACGACTCCCTCAGCTATAATAATGACGATTTTCACTCATGTGGCATCCACGCAGTAGCTCCGCATCATAGAGAATAGAAAAAAATAGGATGAGGCTCACATGTTAGAGCATCACCAATAGTCCCCTGATCCATATTGCCAAAACTAATTTTGAGTGATTTTAGTTCAAAAATCAGCTCCAACAAATCACCTACTCTCTTGCTCAAGATTTAGAGTTCCCATCTCCTGAATTCTCGCTCTGTGGATAAAGGGAGCGCAATCTCGCCTCTTCCGCTCCCAATCACGCGCTCTCCGCCTCTCTCCTTATGTTCCGGCGCGTGGGTGCGATCTCTTTGTGTGCGGGAAAAGTAAGAAAACGAAAATTTTTATTGGTAATTTAACTGAATAGCTCACTTTTAGTTTTGGAATTGAATTTAGGCTTTCTTTTAGAAAGAGGAGTTTTTTCTTCCTATTTTAAGTTTAGGAAATCAAAATATCAACTTTTGATTATAGATTAGTGCTAATCTGTTGGTGTTGTTCTCCTCTCTTGTCTATCCTTTTTAGCCGTAGCGGGACGGCGATGCTCTTCGGTGGGTGCAAAGGCCGGGAGATGGCCGCTTTTCATTTCTTTTTCTTTTCCGGCTTCGTTTCTCCGAGCATTACAGAGTCCAGATAAACCTGCCAAGAGAGTCGTAGATAGTTCTCATCCTCCCTGTGTGTTGCAGTACTACTCCAGCGAGGAAACGTCGACACGGCAAGTTGCAACTTTGCACAACGACAGGTAATTTCCAGAGCACTACACATCGACAAGCGCGCGCGGGGAGCCGGGCGGATAACTCCACGGGCGCGCGTCGTGATCCCAGTTTGTTCCGCTCGCTCGTGCATGCGCTCACGCACGCACTTGCCGGGGGGCAATCACAACGCCCGGCCGGCAGCCAGCCGATCGAGCCGAAAGTCCAAATTCTTCCGGCAAGCGCACCAGTGATGGCAACGGCACCTGCACTGCACCCTTGTGCGCGCCCCGCGTCCGGAGCTTCCCCGGCGGTGCGCGTCGCCGTCTTTTTTTTTTCTCTCTCTCTCGCCAACACGCAAAAAGGACTCACGCAGCAGCGCAGGTGTCGCAGCGTCGCCAAGCGCGGGCCCCGACGCATATACGCGTGCACGCGGAAATGCTCCCCTGGGCGCCTCCCTCTCCTCCACCCTTTTTTTTTTTCACCGCATTACTTTTCTATTTTATAAATTTATGCACCTAAAATTTATACATCTTAAGTTTACACATCTAAAGTCTAGACACCTAAAATTTATATATCTGATTTAAATTTGAATTTGAATCCAAATATTTTTATATATAATATTTTATACATCTAAAGTTTATACACCTAAAGTTTATAGACGCAAAGTTTATAAGTCAAAAGTTTATATACCCAATTTAAATTTGCATTTCAATTCAAATATTAATTTATAGACTCAAAGTTTACAAGTCAAAAGTTTACATACCCGTTTTAAATTTGAATTTGAATTCAAATTATTTATATATAGTATTTCTATACATAAATTTTTTCAACCTTGTGTATTTTATTTTTTAAAATTTATGTTGTAGTAGGAAGAGAAGAAGGCGAGGAGGAAGGAAGAACAGTGTATAGGGGGATGGGGGTGATCGCCTGGGGCGATCACCCACCCCATTAGCCGCCCCCCGTGCACGTGAAGGTCTACATGCCGCGTGTGCACCGTGCCACCTCGCTCATCGGTATACGTATATAATCCATTGGTAAAAAAAAACTCAACCAAATACATAATGAGATCATGTAAGTCTAAATTTGTTGTATTAGAAAATATCATATGCTCATCTAGGATTATTTTTTTTTACGGAGAGAGTACTCATTAGCGCTAGCTCGCTCTCTCTATGGCGCTTGCACCCCGCGGATATAGTATGGTTCATCCTGTTCCGCTTGACTCCTCATCATTGCTCCATTGAAGAAGGGTACCGCCGCCCCACTACTGCAGCCTTGCAGCCTCTCCTAAACCTCGCACCGCCCTACTGCCGCTGAGAAGGCCGAAGAGAGTAGAGATAGGAGGTAGGGAATGAACGAGAGGGAGGATGAGATGTGGGCCTTACTATATTTTTATATTTATGTGATGACTGGTCTGTCATATCAGCGAAAACCAAGGGAATCGTTTTACATGGTTTTAATATTTGAAGGAGTCGTTATATATGGTTTTATTGTTAGAGACGATATGAATAAAATCTGTCCTATATTTGATGGATTTGATTGAACTTTTCCCACTCCAAGTTCTAGATCACGTCCGAGTTTCGACGATATACTTGTTCATTGAATACAATTTACCAGCTAGACGGGCTGCCACGTTAGATTCATATACTTGCCAATTTACAAATTAAAGGGGCCTACATCTTTATCTCTACTATTGTAAAAGTTGAAGATGTTTTTGTTGGAATTTTGGTACGTAATCCGTGTTTGAGTTGGTTATATGTTGCCCTTATTCAATTCGACGTGAATCTAGCATAACTATTATAATCTTCTATCCCAACCCAACCCCTTCCCCTCCCAACCAGCCCACACTTTCGACGGGGGATACCCGTAGACCGGATTTAGAGGGTATTGGGGTACGCTGGTACGAGAATCTACGTAATACGACATCAAGCAGGCAGAAAATAAAGATTATACTGGTTCAGGCCCCTTGATAGGTAATAGCCCTAATTCAGTTGATATGGGATTATATGATGGAAACCACAGATTACAAAGGAAATAGCAGAACTCAACGATACTGATAAGATCGTAGCCAAGTTGATTCGACTAGATCTCCCGGCGACTTGGCTGCTGTAGGCTCCGGCTTCGTAGGCTGTGGTGGATGTGTTGGTGGTAAGATTCGATGCCTTAGGTCCTCCCAGGGGTCCCTTTAATACCGTAGGTCAACTGGTCTCCAAGTAGGACTCGGAGACAACGGACCCGACACGATACAATGACGACCCAGTTCTATCCGAGTAGGACTCCTTCCATCTGTGGACTCCACGATGGATTTCCTTAACTTATGCTGAGAACGTCCGTATACGCGAAAACATACCATATCGATATGTGACGTACATCAAAGGGTAGAGGGTATACCTTACCCGTAACCCTGACACACACCATCTTGTTGTCCCATCCTGCACACCCTTCCTTCGATCAGCGTCCTTTTTTCTCTCCCGTTTTTTTTTCCATTTTCTCCTTTTCTTTTCTCCCAATTCCTGATCCTCCCCCTCTCATTCCATTCTCCTCTTTTTTGTTCTTCTCTTTTCTCCTCATAATTTTTTTTCTTTTGAATTTATTTTTCAATTTATCATTGTTTAAGTTGTGTATACGATAAGTTTGTTACTTTGCAAATACTTTCTATCTACTTTGTAAGAAAATTGAATAATCAAAATTTCAATATTTGGTGTATGATTTATAACAAAATACACTTGCGTCAACTTATGAAATAGTCATCCGATTGATTTGTGAGGGAAAGCTGCACACACGGGATTCTTCGTGTGATGACGCATAAGGCAGGCGCAACCGGGTTCGGTGCTATATATGATATCTAACTTCATTCTACTATTGTTTTATCTGTCTTGTTTCGGTTTGTCGTGTAAATTGATAGAATTTTTATGAATTGCGAAAATTGTTTTCACCAATTGCAACACATCTCTACCGGAGAATGGATTTTTTATACCAGTTTGTAACCCTTTTACTACCGGTTATATCAACCGGAGCTACATTATCGAGACTAAAGATGTCAGTATAAAAGATGCATACTAAGTCAAAAAAAAATATGCGGGATGCATGATTCGAACTCAAGATCACTCGCCTCAACACTCACGCGTGTTACCATCCCACTTGCCATGTACATCTAACTTGGATAGAGATATTTTCTTTTGAACTAACCCAATTATCTTTAGTCTGGGTTGGTGGTACCAACCCGGATTAAAGATCCTCCATCTTTGGTCTCGATTGGTGTTACCAGCCGGTGTTAAAAATGTATTTTTAGTATCAACCGGGACAAAAAGTATTTTAAGGGACTTGGTCTTTTAAAACCGGTACTAAAACATTTTTCTAATCGAGATATTTGTGTTTTGGGACTAGGATAAACGATCATTTCTCTAATAGTGCATATATTTTTGCTAGCAAATAAAGAAACGAAACTAATGATCCAAGTTAATACTATTATACTACTATGCAAAAGGACCCAGGCAAGATTCCACAAAAAGAACCACACGTTATTTTCGTTTGACGTGAAACATGCTTTTTCTTTTTAATTCGGAATACAGGGTTAAGGTTTTGAGGAAAGCGATCCTCTTCGATTCCTCTTCCGTAATGGAAAGTGTCGTTGAGAAATTTGATGGATAAGAAAGCAATAGAATATTTGAAATTAACAAGTTACTTGATATGTTTACAGGGACATATCACGGAAACTGAACCCTAATCATAAAATGTTTATCATAGGTTTAGTTTATCCGTTACAATACATGCACGGACAGTCCATTGAGAAAAAGAAAAAGAAAAAGAAAAAGAAAAAAAAAACGAGATCTCTCCATCCTCGTACGCCTTATCTCGATGGAATCCTGAGTCCTGACAGAAGCCCCCGCTACAGTACACTGATTGTTATGACCACTAATCCTATCAGACAGAGTCCAAGGCCTAAACGTGTGAGGCGGCGCAATACTTTCGTTACTGGGCCGGATTGGGTGTGAGCTGTGTGAGCCCTGGTGTGGTATATAAACACCAGCTGGCGCAGGGGTGGAGGCATCGAAATTGTAATTGGCAAACACTATTCCTCTCTAATTCCAACCTCTCCCCTGCTACTCTGCTCTCTCTGCTCTGTTCTTCCTTTCTCCTCTTCCTCCCAAACTGCTTGATGAAATTCCTCTAAGCGGATCGTAACACTGATGTCCAGACTCCTGAGTCTCCGCTACATTACACGGGATGTCTTGTTCGGTGGAATCGGCAGAAGCCGATGGTTTCGGATCGGAGCGGGCCGGCCGAGGCGTCGACGTGGCTAGCAGCTTACGTGTTGCAACTGCCGCCGGCTGCTCTTTGCTCCCACGTCACGGTGCATCGGAGACACAGGCGAACATTGGGGCGCCTGCCTTTCGATTAGCCGCAACCAAACCTCGGTGCGGGGTGTGCTCTGACGACTACGTACAGATCTAGACGATGTTGTTCATCTCCTACGCCGGTTCAGATCGTCTGCTCGTGGTGAACTATCAAGCATTAAGCAGTAGCAACAATTAGCGATGTAACGAGATGCATATGCCATATGCTTGTTTGGTTTTCATTAGTTTGTCTTTTGGTTTTGTTTACTTTTGCTTTATACTTACTGTGTAGGTTTGTTATGATGTGAACCTTATAATAATTGGCTGTAACTCGTTGGGTAAAGATGAAGATATTTTATTCTATTATAAAAAATATGTTTATACAAATGGTTAATCAAATTTTACAAAAGGAAAACCATATCATCATCTTAAAAAAAAGCTAATATAGATTTTTTTTTCATTGCAATGCACGAATGTTATACTAGTATAACAAAATCTAGAAATGCTTATATCTATGGTGTAAAGCTTGGAGGCGGTGCACAACTCTAATACCTCCTCCACTAAGCTCGGAATTAGTCCTGGTCCTTAATTTCATATGCAGAACTTCATTGTCAGAATGTAATAACATAAGTGACAGTCTAAACCCTCCACCTCAGCTAATTTCGGTAAGAAAAAGTTTAGTAGCAAGAGAGTTAACGAGAAAAAAAATGAATAAACCATTTCTCATAAAGAAACCAACTCTACGTAGAAACTAAGAATGAATAAAATAGATAGGTGGATGAACAAACAGAGAATTGAGGTGATTGGATGAGACGTCACTGATCTCACCGATGTGGAACAAAATTGCCGCCGATCTTAAAATCCTAATTCTATCTATTTCGATACCCTTCTCCCGAGTTCCTCGGTGCCCGCTGAGGAGCAAATGGCGGTGGCAACGAGCCGGTGGAGTGTCGTCATCGAGGCAGTGATTATAATTTCGGTTCGAAATTTTTGAAATTTCAATAGTTTTGGACCCCCGGACAAGTGATTATCTCAGTTGAAATGTTCGGTTTTTCTAGTACCGAAATGACCAATTTCGGTTTAAATCGAAATTGAAAACCATGCATCGAGGTGCCTATGCGTGGCGAGCTTCATGTCGCGCATGGTTCTGTAGGGGTCCAAGACGCCGAGTGAGGTCAAGGGTTCGTGCGAGCTGAGGACGACGCCGAGCGAAGTGGTGGCGACGATGGCCATGGGCACGCGGCGAGCTAATGCCGCGGCGCGTCGTCCCCTAGCTATCTCGGTTCTTCTTCCCGGTGCGGCACAACGTACTCTGTTCCGAGGTGAGCCTCGCGCGCCCACGCAAAGGCGACCTGATGTTGCCACAAGGGTGGTTCATGGCGAGGCTGATGTGCCGTGACCTCTCGCACGAAGGCGGCGAGGAATCTTACATGAATAAAAGAATGCTTAGCCCAACATGATCACCAATCTAATTTAATCTGGAATTTAATTTGGTGTACTAACCATTGTCAATTTAAGCCACGGATGCCTTCTTACTCTGTTGTTCTTATGTTCTTCTTCTACCTCTTGAGTAGAAGTTGAGGGAGTTCGTTTTGTGATCGCCTGCTTGAAGCGGAAGGGGTTGCAGGCGATCGTCCTCCGTGTGCACCATCATCTGCAAGGAGAAAATCGCACTACGAATCCCCTCAATCGATTTCTTAGAATCGGTTATCTTATAGGGTTTATGGGACAGAATAATAGAAAGTTGAGAGATCGCCATTCTTTCGTTAATTAGTATCGCTGTGGGGAATCGGAAGCGATTCAAAATAGGAAGTATTGGTGCTGATCAATACACTTAATTTGCAATTAAGGAAATTAACCGTGATTTATTCGCGTTAATTGCGCGGGCCATGAGTGAAATTGGCCGTGTACGTGATTGTCTTTGCTGACAGATTATTTCCCAACAACAAGCTACTAGTACCAAATTTCGTGATTGTCTTTGCTGACAGATTATTTCCCAACATCAAGCTACTAGTACCAAATTTTAGTCGCATATAAAAAAATTGGAGGAAACGGCCCAGTCGCCCGATACTTCTAAAAAAAATCGACCGTTAATTGTTGTTGCAGTTGACTAATAAATGAAATATTAATTATATATGAAACAAAAAATCAACAACTGAAACATTTAAAAGTTCTATAAAATATGGTGAAGTTATACATTGAAACATGTCGTTATCATGTAATCCCTTCATTTTATAATGTAAGACTTTTTAGCATTGCCCATATTCATATAGATGTTAATGAATCTAGACACACACATATGTCTAGATTCATTTATATCGATATGAATGTGGGCAATGTTAGAAAGTCTTACATTATAAAACAGAGCAAATACTATGAAACAGAAGTATTAACGGATTGAAACATATATTTTTCTTATATCAAAATATAGTCATACAATATCTAGTTGTAAAGATTTAGTTAGAACAATACAACGGTGTGATCGGGGATAAATAGTTTAGGAGAAAAAATCATTTTGAAGATTGCTAAAATGCATGGATGCATGCATGGATAGAGTGAGAGAGGAGAGAGAGAGTAGTGGCACGTAGTTCCATGAATTTTATGGATCATAGTAAAGACATACATTGAAACATATAACGTATGAAACATTATATTTTAATGGTTTAAAACAAATGTTTTTATTTTATCAGAATATAATCATATTATATATTGTTGTAAAAGTTTAATTACAATGAATATAGTGGTGTAATGAGAGTGTAGATTGGATAAATAGTTTAAAAGAAAAAAACATTTAAAGGGAGAAGAAAGGAAGAAAAAAATCTATGTATCAACATACTTGCATGCATGGGGAGTGGGTAGGGTCCGATTTTTACTTAGTCAATCGGGCGACCGAGCCTGATCAATCTCCAAAAAATTTCATACTATAGCTTAACAGATTTTCGCCTAAATCTCTTATTTGGAAGAAATAGGAGAAGTCTTTGGAAGGATAGTATAACCAGCACTAAAGATTATCGAGAAGGCAAGAAAGATTTTTGTGGCATTTTAGAGTGAAGGGGGTAGCCAGAAGTGGGGCTATATTGTCCAAGTAGTGTAGGAAAGATTTTTATGACATTCCCATTTACTCGGAGTATTTTCTCCTCACTGTCCATAGTTGTTCGGTCCTTTTGCATGCGACGTTTGAGAGCAATTCATTTGTCACACAGTACGTGTTATTTGTTGTCGTACTTCTACTCGGAGAATTATTCTTTGTCCGATGCAGCATGTAGTTGATGTGAGGCCAAACGAATCGGTATAAGGACATGCGTTATAAGATTGATACTGCAGTGGTAATGTGTGGTTTTAATCTCGAGGTTTTGTGTTTAATACTCAACTTTTTTTAAAAAAATATTTATAGGGATATCTCTCTCATTTTTTGGTTGGTGCACATCAAACACGGAATATGGTTTAGCGGACGAAGTGTTTGCTTCGGTTGGGTGGGGCCAACTTATGTCATGCATGAATGGGGATGGCTTTGGCTCTTTCATATTATTATTTTTTCTTGTCGCTATATTTCACATAAAGCATTAGATCAGCATCGGAGGTTCTCATGGAATGATTCCAATAGCGTTGTCCCCGTCGGACCAGTTCGATGGTAACAGTGGAGATAAGATTTGGATGCATGACTGATTTACAAGGCAGATATTCTATTTTTTTCCTTTTTGTTTCAGTTTTGGTTCTATGTTAGTTCGTCGACAGTGATAGTAACAAAATTTGATGGATAAAGGATGATTTGCTGGTTTCAGATAATCTGCTTTTCTGATATGAGGAAGACAACGCTACTGGACAATCGATCTCTGCTCGATGGGCAAAAAATAATAAATATCTCAGATGTTTAACGAACCAGTGCTAAAGAAAGTTTTTAGCACTAGTTAAAACACCTAACGACATATTGCTATCTTTAGTACCAGTTCACACTTTGTCAGAGCATATCAGGCCTCCTGGGATCTTTAGCACCGGTGTGTGGCAATAACCGGTACTTAAAGATCACTACTTTAGTACCGGTTGTTGACACAAACCGGTGCTACCGGTACTAAAGATCATTACTTTTTATGCTCTTCTTCTTCCTTCAGCCTGAGCCATTGCTGCAAGTGAAATGAGGAGGAAGAGAGGTGCTGCAAAATTTTTGATGAAAATATTTTGCTGAAATTATACAAATCGAGGAGATCTAATATGTTAGCAACTTCATCATCTATTGATGCATGGTCAATATTATACATTTTTAGCTATGTTTATTTACATTATTATCTCAAAAAAGGTATATGGAAAAAAGATGAGAGAAAAATTGTTTAGGGAAAATTAGGGTACTTCATAAAATTAGAAACATTTATATAAGATTGTTAAAAGAAGACAACAAAAGAAAAATATAGAAAATGTAGAAAACATAATAGAAAACTAAGTCGATTTGAAAATCATTAAATGGTTATAAATAAGTAGAATGCATTAAAAATAAGTTTAGAACTTTAATTTTTTTTAAAAAAATTAAAATAAGGATAATACACGGGGAAATATATTTACAATTTTTTCAGACAGATAAAATTCATAAATAATTAACATGACTCCAATTAAGTCCATTTTAAACTCGTTAAGATCAATAGAAATAAGAAGAATAAAAAAAATGTGTACCATTATTTAAGTAGTTTCACTTTCGTGGACTTCCTTTACATTTGTTATCTCCTGATGTAGATGAATTCGCAATGGATGTACACCGTGGACCGATGGTCGAAGGAATTTATTGATAGCGTGTATTATTTTTTGAGTGTAGCCAATGCCCACAAGCCTAAGGGTTTTATATGTTATCCATGCAAAAAGTGCAAAAACCAGAAAGAGTATTCTACATCAAGAACTCTTCATATCCACTTGTTGAAGTTGGGATTCATGCCTAGCTATAATTGTTGGACCTCGCACAGAGAGTTAGGGGTTGTAATGGAAGAAGTTGATGAAGAAGACGACAACATTCCAGACTGTGCTCAATACGATGGATTTGTAGGCAAGGTAGACAGAGTTGTCGAAGAAAACGTTGTAGCGGATGATCTTGGTCAAATGTTGTGCGACGTAAAAATGGATTGCGAAAATGAAAAGGAGATCCAAAAATTGGAGTGGATGTTAGCGGACCACAAGGCGTCCTTATACTCAGGTTGTGAACAGGGGCACAAAAAGTTGAGTACCACGCTGGAATTTTTGCATTGGAAGGCAAAAAATGGTAAAGAATATTCTTTCTAATTGAAACGAATTGCTCGAAACAACATAAGAAGTTAAAAAGGTAGTATGCCCTTTACGACCAGAAGTCCAGGAGATACACGCATGTTTGAACGATTGTATCCTGTATCGTGGTGAGGAGTACGAGAATCTAGAAGCATGCCCGGTTTGTAATGCACTACGATACAAGATTATAGGAGATGACCCAGGCGATGTTGACGGACAGCCTTTGAAGAAGAAAATTTCTGCTAAGGTGATGTCGTATTTCCCAATAATACCACGGCTAAGGCGTTTGTTCACGAACAACGCGCATGCTAGAACGATGTGCTGTCGCGCAGAAGAATGTAAACATGATAGGATGCTGAGACACCCCGCCAATGGGTCGTAGTGATGAAACATCGATGGAACATAAGGTTCGGTTTAAGTACGGATGGAATGAATCCATTTGGAGAGATGAGTAGCGGTCATAGCACTTGGCTTGTGGACATGTGTATATACAACCTTCCCCCTTGGTTATACATGAAGAGGAAGTACATCATGATGCCGATTATTATTCAAGGCCCAAAGTAATTTGGTAACTACATTGATGTGTACATAAGAGATAAGACCGTTGGTTGAAGACCTAAAACTGCTGTGGAAGAAATAATGTGTCCTTGTGTGGGATGAAGACAAACAAGAGCAATCTAACCTATGAGCATTGCAGTTTGTAACCGTTAATGATTGTTCTGGACTTAGCAACCTATCCGAACAATCAAACAAGAGGTATAAGGCTTGCACCCACTTTTTGGATGATACTTACAGTAAGTACTTGAAGCATTGTAGGAAGGTTGTGTACATGAGCCATCGTCGATTTCCAGTTGCAAGCCACCCTGTACGAAAGAAAGACAAACATTTTGAAGAGAAGGTAGACCACCGTACAAAGCCTAAATATCGTAACGGAAAAACCGTGTTTGTTATGGTGAAAGATTTGAAGGTTGTATTTGGAAAAGGACCAGGCAACCATCTGATAGCAAGTAAGATGGTCACGCGACGATGTGGAAGAACAAGTCTATTTTTTGGGAGTTACCCTATTAGGAGGTCTTAGAGGTCCGAGACACAATTGATGTGATGCATCTCACTGAGAACTTGTGCGTCAACATGCTTGGCTTCCTAGGTGTTTATGGGAAGTTGAAAGATACGTTCAAAGGACGTAATGATCTCAAGTATATGAAACAACACGATGGCCTTCATCCAGAACCAAAGTAGAAAGGAAGTCATTACTTGAGTCTAGCCAGCTACACTCTGAGCAAGGCAGCGAAAGAAAGTTTGTTCGAATCCTTGGAGAGCATCAAGGTTTCGTCTTGATACTCCTCGAATATAAAGAGAATAATAAGCATGAAAAAGAAGAAGTTCACAAACCTTAAATCTCTACTTCCTATTATAATTCGGGGCATCCTTCCTGATAATATCTAGACAAAAATAAGAAAGCCATGTGCTTTCCTGAACGAAATTGCACAGAAGATCATTGACCCCGACAGATTAACGAACCTAGAATATGACGTGGTACAATGTCTTGTCAGCTTTGAGATGATCTTTCCACCATCTTTCTTCAATATAATAACACGTCTTCTATGTCACCTTGTAAAAGAGATCGGTATTCTCGGTTGTGTACCTGCACAACATGTTCCCTTTCGAGAGGTACATTGGCGTTCTAAAGAAGTACGTTCGTAACCGTTCTCATCCGGAATCTAGCATAGCCATGCAGTATGAAACAGAGGAGGTCATTTAGTTCTGCGTAGAATTTATTGAAGACCAACATCCAATCGGGGTCCTGAATCAAGCCATGAGTAGAGACTGCGGGGAAAGGGAACTCTTGGAAGGAAAGAAATATTGATTGTAGACAATGATTTATTCTGTAAAGCACAATTCACGGTTTTGCAATAATCTTCGTTAATTGGTGGATCCTTACATCGAGGAGCACTTGGCCGTTGTTCTCTCCAAAAATATCGGAAATTGCCACCAGATCCACCTCAACTAGGGGTTCGGTCAATAGATATGCCCTGGTGTATGGATCCATAGCCTCCGGCCCAACTGCCGATAGCTCCGCAACTCCAGGACCCGTGGCCATCGAACTACACCCTTCCCACCATCGGAGGGAGAAGGCTGATGATCTCCGAGGCATTTTTTAATCCAGTAAAAAGATAATAAACATGACACGTTTACCAGGAATTGATCTCGTGATAGTGCTAAATATGAACATGTTAATAACTTGATAAGCTTTCTCAAAAAAAAAGAAAAACTTGACAAGCATCATCAAGAAGCATGTTTAACACTACAGTGATGAAGGTAACTTACCCAGAGAACTCTCCAGTACTAGATGAGATAGTGTTGGTGTTGATGCCTCCGATCCGTTGGTGTTGCTGTTCTCGCCTCCTATAGTGCCGTTGCCTCTAGCACCACCATTGGCGCTGTTGCCACCAACACCTCCAACATTGCCGCTACTGGGTGACATGTCGACATAGAGGAAGTAAACAAAGCAGTGCAGAGAGTCGACATAGAGGAAGCAGTGCATAACTGATGCAGAGCAATCGCACTAGAAAACGCTCCCCAATTACTTGTGTAGGTACCCAAGCAGACGGAGTTCCGGAGGCTTGGTTCTCCCAAGTATCCATGCATGCAGATGCTTAGAACTGGGGAAATAGAGGCGCAGCTCATGAGCAGAAACAATAGAATCAGAGTGAAGGATGAACATAGAGAGTTTTGGGGTGTGCTCTGTACTGTGCCGGCGGTGGAGTGGGGTGGGATTTATACTGCACGTATGACAGAGAGATGTTAGCAGATAATCAATATGATTCAATGCCGATTTACTGCTCTGCCCGTTACCGGAGTAACGTCACCTGTCGGTTATGCTTTGTTCATCAAAACAAATCGTAACGTTGGGAGAGGAATCTGCCTCGCACGCATGTCCGGCTAGGCTTATTGCGCACGTGCGCATGTGACAGTCGCACCACTACCTCAATCGCCCAAGATGCTCTCTCCAATAGCAACATATTTAAGTTGACATCCCTCCATATTGATTTCCAAGATGGTATTAATTTCTTAACATTAGCTGTGGGCTTATGGAATTTATTATGCCATTTAATCTAACAACAATCTCTACATCCACCACCCCGAGAGAGAGAGTGAGAGAGAACGAGACGAAATGAGTTAGAACGAGAGGATGAGAACACAGGAGAGCAGACAAGAGAGGATTGGAGTAAGTGTGCATTGGTGCTGTGCGTGTGTTCGTGTGCCTGCAAGAGGGCGTGCTAAGTGGTTTGCTTGGGAAAATCGATTTTTTTTTAATTTACCTTTATGGGAAACCCTTTATTTTATTTTCATACGGGCCCTCTTTTTCTCGTTTGTGAACATGAAGGGGTATCCATAAAGATATTTTTTATTTTAGAAAGTTAAATTAGGATATATGTTAGAGGGTAAGATAATATTATACCTTTAAATCACAGTAGATATTCCAAAAATAAGATTTGGGGGATTGAGTTTTGGTATTTTGTTGGTGATGTTCTGAGTCTCCGTCAACGCGCGAACTACAGGTATGGCGTTTTCTTACCACAAGTCAGTCAACTGGAAGTACTGCTCCGACCGTTTCAAAATGTTTGACACCGTTGACTTTTTAGTACATGTTTTGACTGTTCGTCTTATTAAAAAAATTTGTAAAATATGTAAAACTATAGGTGCACATGAAAGTATATTTAACAATGAATCAAATGGTATAAAAAGAATAAATAATTAATTAAATTTTTTGAATAAGACGAATGATCAAACACGTACTTAAAAAATCAACAGTATCAAATATTTTGAAACGGAGGGAGTACTACACAACGTGTATATATAGGAGGAGCTAGCTAGATACTGCCTTGCGCGCCATCTGCAAGTGACGCGCAAGATCCCATATTCTAGCTAGCTCGGCTCGGCAGCCAACAATGGCCCTCTTGCTTTTCTTCGCTGCGTTCGTGTTAGCCGCCGTGGCTCCTGCGGCCGGCCAGCGGAAAGGTTTAATTTTGATTTTTTTTTCAGTGCATCCATAGTACTAGTACTAGCATAATTGCAAATAAATTTCTGTATAAAATACTCAATTATCGGCTCATAAGATACTTGCACGCCTGTTTTGTTTAGATAATGAATCTTACTTATTTAATTAACGTTCCTAGGAAGCTAATTTATCCCAAGAGAAGACGTTCCCTTGTTTCTCTAAACTAGCCCGCCTATTCTCACGGACATGAATATTAGGTTATGTAATGGTTAGAAATTTAGGCACGGACTTGAATCTTGGGTTATGTAATGGTTAGAAATTTATAATGGCTCATTCGGAATGCAGGATTGAAAAAACATAGGAACAGGAAAAACGTAGGAATAGGATAGGAATGCAAGTGTAAAACAAAGGATTTGAAAACATAGGAATTTCATGTGAATAGGTGTTTGGATGGAGTAAAGGAAAAACATAGGAATCTTTAAGAAAATAGGTGCACTATTACAAAATTATCACATGCTACTAGTGAATTAAACAACATTAATCAACCTAATAATATGCTTTAGTTGCTTGATGGCATGATTTGTCTCGTTCCCACGCGGAGGGAGAGAAAAAAGAGGTCGGCGTGGATTTTTTTTTCCTGTGACCTTGCAGTGGTATGGCTAGCGCAGGAATTTTCCCTATGTATTTCCTACGAATGTTTTCCTGTGATCCGAATGACGCCACAGTAAAGTAATCCATAGGAACCAAAATCCTTCATTTTTCCAATGTTTCTCCTCCATTCCGAATAAGCCCTTAAGAGTATAATATCAGCCAGATTATTCATGTTGCATTTCAAAAGTACTATTTCCAAAGTCAATTTCTGTATAAAATACTCAATTATCGGCTCATAAGATACTTGCACGCCTGTTTTGTTTAGATAATGAATCTTACTTTGTTAATTAACGTTCCTAGGAAGCTAATTTATCCCAAGAGAAGACGTTCCCTTGTTTCTCTAAACTAGCCCGCCTATCGCCAGGACATGAATCTTAGGTTATGCAATGGTTAGAAATTTAGGCACGGACTTGAATCTTGGGTTATGTAATGGTTAGAAATTTATAAGAGTATAATATCAGCCAGATTATTCATGTTGCATTTCAAAAGTACTATTTCCAAAGGCATTTTCATTGGTATTGATTAAATAACTTTTTTCCAATCTATTTGTTATCTTTATATCATATAGTACAATATATATATAATTTACCCCTATAAGCAATCACTACTACATAAATGCTTTTTCCATGTGGTCGGAACACATTTTCGCAGGCACGTGAAGCGCACGTGTGCCCATAGGTGTCTGATTTTTGTCAGCAAAAATCAGTAATTATCTAGGTGGGAAGCCGCTGACCGCATGCAAAAACAAAATTCAGCAAAACAGAATCCAAAAAATAAATCCAGAAACCCTAGCAGAAGCTCCCATTCCGTCGCCACTGTCGCTTCTCGCCACCCCTTCACCGGCGGTGTTGTATCCTGCACCTCCACCATCGCTGTCATTGAGATGCTGTAGCCGCCATCATTGGGGCCGCCACTGTCGGAGTCGCCGTCACCAGATCCACTGCTCCAGAGCTCGCAGGCAGCGGATCCGCTACTCCCGTTGCCATCGCCGGTGGACCAGCTGCCACCCCTGAGCTCCTTGCCACCGCCCGAAGCCGCCGCCACTGTCGTCGTCACTTGAAGTCACCGGATCCGCCCCTCCCATCGCTAGATCCGCGCGCGAGGGGGATGGAGAGGCGGCGGGATCCATGCGGGAGGGGGAGGGCCCACCGGATCTGCCCCTTCCGTGGCCGGATCCGCGCGTGTGGGGGGTGGAGAGGCGGCCGGTGCTGTCCGAGGCCACCGCCGTCACTCGAGCATGACATCGGTGGGAGTGGGGGAAAGAGAGAGGCCGGATGGAAGGGGAGAAGTGGAGAGGAGGGGAGAAGTGGAGAGGAGGAGAAGTAGGAGGAGTGCTGCTTTGCTGCACGTGCATTATGCTTTCTGCAAACACACTTATATGTTGTCACTTAGTTATCCCATGAACGCTCCTAAATCTCTACATGGCGTTTCAATAGATTAGAAATTAATATCTAGCCCTTAATTTTTTTCTTAAACTAGTGATCCATTATTTTATACTAAAAGTGCACTTTTAGTATATAATCGAACATAGATAGATAGTATTTAAATATTTCTTAAAAATATCTAACAATATAGAGCGTAATGACATATATCAAATTGATCTACCTATGAATAATAATTGTACATTTCACATCTAAATTTGACCTTTTTTTCTTAACGTGTAACCTATGAATAATACACTTATAAATTTACTTAATTTAATTTTGAACTTTTTTAGTGATATATCTCATTGTTAATTTTTTTTAGAATTTATCAACCTATCAAACTTCGTACAAACGCTCTTGGGCCGCCACGTGGCAATCTAAAAACGCTCCTAAGCCGCCACGTGGCAGAAATACATCCAGCCCTTAATTTTTATTTAAATTGGTGAACCCATTAATATGGACCATTAGATTAGATTAAAAAAAAACCCACCCCTTCTCTTCTGCCTATGTATGACAGGTGCGAGGGTATTGTGCCGTCAAAAATGTCATCAGCAGATATACGTCAAGGAAAATACGTATATACGCACTGTTCACAGGAAGAAAGTAGGAAATAAACATACATACTACCTCTGTACGCGTGTACGATTAGGAAAAAAATGTTAATCCTTCTGTCCTAATATGGAATACGAGGTTACTTATTATTATGCACATGTTTCGATGCTAAGTATTAATAAGATTTTTTTTAAAAAAAATAAGGCCATGTTTCGATGCTGTAAAAGTTTGGCCAAATTTTTTTTTGACATATACGGCCACACATTTGAAATATTAAACGTAGACTAATAATAAAAAGAATTACAGATTCCGACTGTAAACTGCGAGACAAATCTTCTGAGCCTAATTACGTCATGATTAGCCATAAGTGCTATAGTAATCCATATGTACTAATGACGGATTAATTATTTCTTTAAATGTATTCTCGCGATTTACAGTCGGACTGTGCAATTAGTTTTTCTTTTTGTCCATATTTGATGCTCCATACATGTGTCCAAACATTTGATGTGACGAAAAAGTTGAAAGTTTGAAGAAAAAAGTTGGAATCTAAACACAGCCTAAGTATTAGTTTAAAAAACTTAAAACGGGTTAATATGACTTTTTACAGCCACATTTCTATAATTTTTTTTTGCAAACAAAATACACCGTTTAGTAGTAGCAGAAATCGTACGTGCGGGAAGCGAGGATTGGAACCGAGACCTGTGAACACAGCCAAAAGTTGTTATGTTTGTATGCGTATCTACCATCTGTCCTTCCAAACATAAGTACACGTGGTACTCACTATACGCTGAAAAAAGCAGAAAATAAAACTTGTAGATACAGTTGGGAAAAGTAAATCCATCCTTCCCTCTTAATTTTAGATTCAAACCTGTTATGCTTGTATACATACACATGATCAGTTCATGATCCGCACCCTCCTCTATGGTTTCTTTTACTCTCTTTATTTTCTACCATAGTGATTATTTAAACCATAATTCACTATTTAAAATAGGATCTATCTTCAATATAAAACAGAAGAAAATATATTGCATCCTATATTAACTATATTTTTATACTAACTACATTTTAATTAAAAAATGTTCACATATGGAATATTGTATTTATTTATTTTATAAAGTAGACGAACACGTGCACACACACCACTACATACGCAGCTTCACACTCACATCTCCACAAATGCACCTTCTAACACACGTTTATATAATCCTATTGAAAGTGCACCTACATGTGCATAATATTTATTGTCAAAATATTTTATTATAGCCTTTCTTAGTGGAAAATAGCCTATATTCTAATAAAAAATGTCACATTAATATCCTTTTGCATGTCCTTCTCACGTAGCAATTAGTATTGACAACCATTTGCTCGCCAACATGTATTGCTAAATTAGATCTATAATAACCACGTGACACACGCCGTGAGTATTCATTGATATAGCTTATCTTTACATTTTCTTTAATATAGTACGGGGTTACGATATAAGTATTAAAAAGTATCTAAAAATTATTAGATCCATAATAATATCAAAACCCACTAACTCATGTTAGTGAGATTATTACTCGAGTGAATATTTTTTTTCCATGTGTTTCTCGCTACCATTGAGTCTGTTAATTTTTAGGCAGATTGTAATTAATTTGGTCAATATGATTGAATAGAGTGCCAGATAATTTCTCTTAATAAAATATGTTAAGAACTATGCTTTTATTAAAAAAATTGCACATGGAACTATGTTCTAACATTTTACATGTTATGCAAATAAAAGTAGCAAACTTGACGACATAATATATCACCGGTCTTGAAACGTTCATAACTTTTAAATTATACATGCAATTTACCATCAAGTTTTTTTTTTGACTGAACAATTTATCATCATGTTGTACTCCTTTAATTAAACAAACCATTAATGACTCATAATAGCTATACTATAGTGCTAAATACATCATGACATATGCGTCGATATGTAATAAATGATGTTATGATATTTTTAAATAATTTCACATCATATTTTTATATTTGTATGGTGTCAAATATCACTGGACAAATATTCAATGCTAATTTGAATATGTATGTATGTATATATATATATATATATATATATATATATATATATATATATATATATATATATATATATATATATATATATATATATATATGTGTGTGTGTGTGTGTGTATATGTAAAAATGAAAAAAATGAAATTTATCCATGTTTAGGGTCGTATATGTCGGTTTTTTATAAAAAAAAATTTAATTAGATAGATCATAACTCTCAAGTTATCAGAAAAAAAAATGAAAAAGATCTGTTCGTTGATTTCAACTAAAGCTGTTGGATCCAGTATGCATGTCACACAGTAAGATTAGATTTGTAAAATAACATGCCTATGTTCGGCCTTGGAGCGATATAGAAATAACGAACATTCTCTCTCTCTCAGTGTACGTACTTAAGTGTACTTACATAGTGCAAGAGTATACCGTGGTTAACTACTTTAAAATAACTGTTCATCTAATTTCCAACTGGTTTGTATATTTATATTATTTGTGATTAAGCTAATAATTTAAGACCCATGTTAACTATATTTTGACTATAGAAATGATATGCCACATGGGCTAATTTTCTACGCATCATGTAGCTAAATTAGAACCATGATAACAATGATGACGATGCTCTACGTATTTTCATGGTGTCTATAATTTTTTAAGTAGTGTCAAATAACCAACTACACGCATCAAATTTAAAAGATGAAAAATGTATATATACAACTAAATTTGATACTATAATTTAAGTGCACCAATTACTTAATAAAAATGTGTCTCCACTAAATAAAAAATAGACTAAAAACTTCCGCATAATGATACCCTCACGGATCCCATATATTCTTTTGTTCTTCCCTATCTTCCCTTTGTCTCCCTAACTCTTCTCACTGTCCTCCTAATAGTCCCCAATTCATCCCATAATAAACTATGATAATATCTATGTAATTAAAAAAATACCTTACTTTTACTTTCGTTGATATGTTTTCTAAAGAAAGTAAGTCTACCTTCTTTTCAAATGATAAAGAAGATTGTAAATAATTGCTTATAAATATTACTTAAATATGATATAATATAAAGCTAATAGGTTAGAAAATTATAAAAACAATTAATTAATACCGATGAAAAAATTATGGAGAAATCGTGGCAAATGTGTCTCAAACTTAGCATTCGACGGATGCCCGCGTGAATGCGCGGGCTACCTTCCTAGTTTATATTAAACTTAGGAAAAAATATATCAAAAGGGGGACATCTCTCTTTGAGGGATTAGGATATCCATTCCTAGTTACTTTTCTTTCGGGTTTGATGTTCATCACCATTTGTGAGTGCATGACTGCATATGCAGGTTTCTTGAGCATTGACTGTGGTCTAGAGGCCGACTCTGGTGCCTACACGGACATTGATAGAGGCATCTTCTACGTCCCCGATGGCCCGTACGTTGATGCTGGGGAGAACCACGAGGTTGCAGCCGACCTCAAGGAAGGTCATATACGCCCTGATCTGACCGTCAGGAGCTTCCCTTCCGGCATGCGGAACTGCTACACATTGCCCACAGATGCTGGGAGCAAGTATCTGGTCCGGGTGGTGGCCGTCTATGGCAACTACGACGGCAAGAACAACTCCGTTGGGTTGCAGTTCAACCTGCACATTGGGACGAACTACTGGGACACCGTGCAGCCGGCCGATGGGAGGCAGGTGTACGAGGCGTTGTTCGTGGCGTGGGGAAGCTGGGCACCCGTGTGTCTTGTGAACACCGGCCAGGGTACGCCATTCGCGTCGTCGGTTGAGCTGAGGCCGCTTGGCAGCGAGCTCTACCCGGCCGTCATGGCCAACCAGTACATTCGCTTGTATCGTCGGCGTAATTTGGGGCCAACGACCGCTAGCGTTACTCGGTACGTATATATATAATTGTGTTACTGATAATTACTATTTGCTAATCCATGCCATTCATGTTATACATCTGTTTAAATCTCTGTTTGAAATTGATATATCCTATATAGTTAGAACAAAAAGCTTGATACACATTGAATCATATCATTTAGAAAATAGTAGCTTTTAGATCTATCTAATGCTTTGATCTTAACCATCCACCATATGCATTTACAATCATTAAGTGTAGTTATTGCTATAAAGCTTAATGTCATTCAACCATAACACTTGGAAAAATAGCAACATTGGATTTCTCTTATGCTTGATACACAACCATCCAAATGTTATATACAATTGCAATCTCACATCAATTGTGCCATCTTGAATCGCTAGAAGGTTGTCTAGGGATGCTATTTGGCGCATATTCGTTACTTCTGATTAGTGGGCGCACTCAAAATAAAATAAACGCTCTCGACTCCAGTCTATCGCTCCTACATGCCCAGCTTCCCATGAGCATGCTTGACGTTTACCCGATGGGTAAATTTCCGTGCCATTTTTCCTGACCAAGCACAATGACAAGTGACCTTTGATCCTCCTCGTCGTGACCCATTCGTGAGATGATTAGTGGGCTCACATTCGCGCACTAGTCATTCCGCTTGAAGCCAACAGTACAGGTTTGGCATGCCATGGACCGCCAACCCCTATGGCGAGGAGACCGGGGACACCGAGAGTAACGACAAGGAGGCCAGGGGCCACTAGATCTGGTCATGCTCCGGTAGGGGTGGATACCGAGCTGGCTCGACTTAGCTTGACTCGCTCGGTCTGGCTCGTTAGGATAATGAGCTAGCTCGGCTCGGCTCGTTATCCTAACAAGCTAGAAGCCCAGCTCGGCTCGACTCGGTTGGAAGCTTGAGCCAGCTCGTTTAACTCGTGCGCCAAGACACTCAAGTCAAGTTTGCAAATGCGCAAAGTACCCACTCCAACAAGCAAATCAACAAATGCATCCTCAGTCACCAGTTCAAATATTTCGACCATTTGATCCATCAAAGGAGGAAGAAAATAAGAGAGTTGAAAGTTTCCTACTGTGACAGCGAAAAAGTGAACAGAAAAGCTTTCTTTCTTCTTCATCCTCCATGCCCATAGCAGACAAGCGCACAGCCGGCGGCCTCACAGGATGAAGGCAGGGAGTAGCACCTGATGTAGGTAGGGAGCAGTGCAGTACGGAGGTAGGGAAGAAGGGAGCAGCGTCGGACGGAGGTAGAAAGCGACACCAGTGAGTGATTGAGGTAGGGAGCGGCACTGACGCAGGAGCGGGGAGAAGGCACGCCACATGTGTAGTGGCAGAGCGGCGGACGGTGGCTCGATCTGGAAGTTTCCTTCTCGATCTGGACACGAGAGATGGAGTTGTGGCGGCGTGGAGCGATGGGAAACAGGGAGAGATCAAGAGAAAGAAAGAGATCAGTGTGATGCGTGTGTGCTATGACTAAAGCCTAGGGTTTTTTCATTGCCATGCTACCGAATGGGCCAGGTGACCTATTGGCTTTGTTGGGCTACAATCAAACTTCTCCTTAATTCCTGGGCTAGGTGGCTGTTGGTTTGGCTCGTTTTGGCTCGTGAGTAGCTCGCGAGTCAGCTCGACCTAGCTCGTTATAACAAACGAGCTGAAACCTTGGTTTGTTAATAAATCCAAACGAGTCGAGTCGAGCTGAGCCGAGCTAGAAACGAGCCGAGCGAGCTAATGAGTCACGAGCTTTTCGTCCAGCCCTATGCTTCGGCAATACCAGTGGTCGGTGAAGCAAATGCTTCTGTTCGTTTTCTAGGCCCAGGAGCAACAAATCTGGTGGTGATGGGCCTAGGCCTTCCAATTGGGGACGATTGACACACTTGTTGTTGTTTTGATTAGGAGTGCTGATTCACACATACATGCTGGCAGGTGAACTCACGCGCATGGTCCTAACCGTGTCATGATGTGCATCGGGCATAAAGGGATGGCCTAAGAGGTGGTGGACTAGCGGTGGCTACCAAACAAGGGTGGGCGGCGCCGAGGAGCCATGTGGTCGACAGCGAGCGGTGGGCCAGTGTTGGTTGTGCGGCAAAGCGAGGTGAAGGAGAGGGGGAGGAGGCCGTGCTGGCATGTTGACGCCTTTTGGCACCAGTGAGACCGGACAACGACATGGTTGGGAGGGGAGGTGTGCTGCAGAAAGAACTGACCTGGTTGCCAGATGATCTCGTTGGAGGAAGCTCGTTGGAGGGAGGAGGAGGTTCGTCAGAAGTATAAGTTGCTTCCAACGTCGCTAAACTACTAATATGGTACTAAACATGTGCACATAGCTCTCATGAGCCACACATGGGTCATCCAAATTGGGCCAGATGTCATAGTGGACGGGGAGGAGGCCATCGGGGTCGGGATGGGGAAGAGGCCTGCAACGTTGTGGGAAGGGGCTGAGGCTAGCGCAGGGAGGCAGGCCATGGACCGCTAACCCCTCTAGCGAGGAGACCGGGGACCCCAAGAGCGACGACTTGGAAGCTGGGGCTACTTGAGTTGGTCATGCTTCGGGGGTACGAACGGTCGGTGAAGTGAGCGGAGACGAATGCTTCTGTGCGTTTTTCAGGCCTTAGGAGCAACAGATCTAGTCTTTCTGTTGCTGTTTTGATCAAGAATGCTAATTCGCGCATACGCGCTAGCAGGCAAACTCGTGTGGGCTGTCTTGACCGCGTCATGATAAGCGCCAGGGCTTAGAGGGACGACTTATGAGGCGACGGACTGGCGGTGGGTGGCAGATAAGAGCGGGCGCCGTCGGCGGAGTCACAGAGTTGGCAACAGATGGCGGGTTGGTGTTGGTGGCGGCAGTAAAGCATGGTAAAGTGAAGGGTGAGGAGGACGGTTGAGCGGGGCCCATGCTGACATGTTGAGGCATCGGTGAGTAGGGGGATGGGGGGGGAGGGGGGGTTGGTTGTGGTGCAAAAAGAACTAACCTAGTTGCCAGACAATCTCGTCGTAGGAAGCTCACCGGAGGGGGAGGATGGGGCTTGCCGGATAGAGGCCTTCATCGTCATCATCACTGGTGGAAGGCTGCTCAGTTTCATCCCCTCTTCTTCGTTGGAGGAGTTTGCCGGAGGGGAGGGGGGCTCGTCGGAGGGAGAAGGATCGAGCTTACTGGAGTGTCATCGTCCGAGGAGAGAGAGAGGGGGGGGGGAGGGGGAGGGGTGGAAGATGGGATAAGGTGGAGAGATGGTTGTGGGCCGTGCATCGTGCGCGACGTACATGTCTAGCGCGCCGCGCGCGTGTGCGTAATATATAGCCATCCCCTGTTTTGATTGGGTTTCCAGGGTTTTGGAGAATTTGTAACTCGGAGCATTCTGCGGGCTGTGATTGATCTGGTTTTTCTTTTTTTATTTTTTTTTGCCAAAAAAACATTTGCACGTCTCTTTACCGTATGGCCTATCTGCGTGTGAGTACAGCGCCCAGTATATGCCATTCGCGTCCTCAATTGAAGTCAATGGTTTTAGCAGATGGAAGACAGTTTTAGGAGTGCTACTGTAGACCAGTTGTGAAGAACTGACAATATAACGGCAGCTGTATTCTTGTTTATATATGTGTTATTACATCTCGTCCCTAGTTTTGTTAGTAATAATACTGATTTTATTCAGATGTTTAATCTTTTTGTTCCTTTTTTTACATATATATAGGTACCCTAACGATCCATTTGATCGGTACTGGTGGCACCAGGACACTAATAATCCAATGTGGGAGAATCTTACCACCACATCGATCAACATCAAGCTGGAATCCAGCTTCGAGGTGCCCGCAGCAATTCTTAAAGATGCCGTCCAAGTGGCTGGGAACAGCACGATACTCAACATAAAATGGCAAGACAACACAGGCCGCCAGTTCGCGGTGTTTCTGCATTTCGCCGACTTCCAGGACAGCCAGGTCCGTGAATTTAACGTCTATTTCAACAGCGGGCCGCCCAACAAGTACAGGCCGCACTACCTGGCTGCTGGTTTCGTCTACAGCACTAGATGGTACAGGGCCATCGATGGAGACTTCAACGTCACTCTTGCGGCCACGCCCGAGTCCGTGCTGCCCCCGATGCTCAATGCATATGAGATCTACACTCTCATCTCCATGACACTCCCACCACATTTCAACAAGACGGTAAGCAGACCACAACATATATATATATATATATATATATATATATATATATATATATATATATATATATATATATATATATATATATATATATATATATATATATATATATATATATATATATATATATATACATTTCAAACTGTTTCTTTTTGAGAACCAAAAAAACTTGTGCCAAAATAACGGATGCGAAGAAGAACAAAAGGCCTTGAACGCGTAATGGATCCTGAAGCACTATTTCTGCATCCCCCTGACCAAACCCTCCCACATTAGGATTACTTGTTAATGGTTGATCAAGCTTGATCGATTCCCCCTCTGAAACAAGAAGTTCTGGACCGGGAGGTATAAGATCAATCACTTGGCGTCCATCCGATGCATCGACTATGGATATTTCATATCCCCCCTTTTCTTTACGCAGTATTTTTCTTACTACACCTGTTGACGTTGCATTATAGACCGTATTGTTACTCTTGCTACCATCAGGATAGATCTGTCCCCTTCCTCGGTTTCCCCCCACATATATGGGATATTTTAAGAAATGAACGTCTTTCTTCATATATATATATATATATATATATATATATATATATATATATATATATATATATATATATATATATATATATATATATATATATATATATATATATATATATAATGCTACTAGCATGGATGCTACTTAATTACTCTCTCCATCCTTTTTTAAATTCAAAATTTATCATAAAAAGCTTATCGTTTTAAAATATACCTTCCGTCACATCAATCATCTCCAATTAAATATATCCTCTATCCATCCCCCAACTACCAACCATACATTATTTAGAGGGTACTATGGTCATTTTCCGTAAACCTTAATTTTTTGCTAATCTAGAACGACAACTATAGTAGAATAGATGTTCGTCTTATTTGAAATATTTTATAATTTTTTTAAAAAAATTAGTCACACATAAAGTATTATTTATGTTTTATCATCTAATAACAATAAAAATACTGATCACAAAAAAAAATTTCAAATAAGATAAACGGTCAAATGTTAGACATAGACAGTGTAAAACTGTAGTTATTTTTGAATGTAGGGAGTATTTCTTTCCTAGAATAATTTTACTCGGTTGATTCGGTCATCTATTTCTCCCTCTCTTAATCGAAGTGATTGAAAAACCCAAAATCATAAACTGAGCCCAATAAGAAACAATATATTCCACCCACCCCCAGTGCATCTCCATGCAACGACGACGCAATGCAATCCCAAGCACTCGACTCCGCCGCTTGACGCTCGCGGATCTCTAGCACCCGCAGCCGCAGCCGCCGCCGCCCAATGCTCTAGCGCCCATGGATCAGCCATACCTCAGAGGCCATGCGCTAGAGACCGCCGCTTCTAGAATTGCGGAGGAGAGCGATGGGAGCCATGGCCTGCTAGGGAGGTGTCGGTGCCAGTAGGAACGGCAATGGCGGGAGACGACAGTGGCACCAACCGCTCCTACCAGGATCGATGGGATCTGGGGCACCTAGTGGAGATCGAGAGGATCCTAAGTCATGGCTTGATTTCCCCCAGGTTCATTGACTGTTGCTTAATTTGATTCGTCGATCGCTTTTTTTAGTTTTTGTGATTTTTATCACCGTGTCAACTTGTATTGTTGTTAGTTCAGCATGACCTAGACCAAACTGAAGTAACCGAATACTGAAGTGCTTGTTATTCACTTTCCGATGACCGAATTTTCAAAAATACCGTGGAACTACTGATTTGAATTATTCGATCCGATTGAACGGCCAGCCATGCCTAGATAGGAGAAACACGGGCTCCTTTGCAACATTGGATTTTTAACATACATGGATCAAAAAAACGGAAGAAAACTATATAAATGATTGTTTGGATAGAGCCCAGGAAAAAAATATGAATCACAAAAGAGATGAGCACAAAAGGATTTTCACAAGCAGTTGATGAAACTTACGTTGAGAATCCTCCAAAATTTATATGATTTGAGATAATCCTAAGGAATTTGAAAGGAATTAATTGCTTCAAAGATCACGTAGGAATTTTTTTCATAGCAATCCAATGCTCTGAAATTTCTCTAAAATTCTTTTATTCGAAAGTCAAAGAAAAGATGCTCTGAGGTAGATGCTCCAACAAATATGAGATTCTTAGTTTTTGACTCAACACCATTAATCTAATTTCCAACCATATTAGATATACTATCAGGGGTTTCAGTCCGAAGGAAATATAAAATATTCTCCATAGAAATTTTGCAATATGACAGTCAAGGAAAATATGTTCAATAGTCTCAATATGCATAAAAAAAATCACATCTTTGACTCTCATTCCAATTTCTTCTCCTAAATTATTCTTGGTTAGAATCACACCTTTGGATAAAAACTACCAAAATATATTAATCTTAATTAGCACTTTTAGTTTCCATATGAAGATAAATTGATGAGTTATACTTTCTCCGTTTTCAAATTGCTTGTGGTTATTGTCTTGTCATAAGTCAAATATTTAAAACTCATATATAGTTCAAATTACTATTTATTTTGCTAGGGGTGTCCTCCTTAATCAAGTGTTTAATTCCCTTGTACGTGAACGATTCAGAACAATTTTTAAATAATTTTGCGTTCTATGCAACTCCATTTCTGTTGAAAGTTATTTTCCCTATTCCATAGTTGATGCTATATGGGCTATTAAAGTTGAGTACGGGATAAAAAAGAATTGGATGGGTGATCCATGTTTCCCGAGCCAATTTAAATGGGACGGCGTGGAATGTCGGAACACAAGTGATAATATTCCTAGGATAATATCAATGTGAGTATTATTCGCAAGATCTTGCATATATAGTATTATATATTATTAGCTGCCTTCTGTATATTACCTCTGCCTTCTGTTGGATTTCTTAAAATTTTGTTATGCAGCGATCTCTCCAACAGTAACTTGCATGGGGTGATATCTAGTAACTTCACGTTGCTCACAGCACTTGAGTATCTGTAAGTGTCTGAAATTGCCTCTGCTTTTTTATGTTTGAACATCCATATCACATAAATGAGGATCACCAATTTGCCATTCAACTGTTGGAAATTAAAACACAAACTCGATCCACAGCAGAGTATTTTTCACAAGTGATTGGTACTTTACATCCAGTGGCTAGCCAAGATCTGAGCACTGCACGAGAGGGGCAACTTGACTAAGTGATTACGATCGTAAAATTAACTAAAAATAATATGTGCATCATTTACAGAATTCCCATAGGCAATATATCATACGTATCAACATAAAAGAACGTATGATAATACAAAATATAGATCATGAGTAGGTAATCATACTGCATATGTGTACTCATCGAGAAGACAGATCACAAATGGTGACAACATCATCTGAGATAGATAGACAGGCAAATAACCAGACAAAACTATACATTGGGAAAATGAGAAAAACTATCTATCTTGAAAGTATTACTAATATTTTTAAACTTTTGAAATTGAAGTGGAGATGCAAATTATACCATAGGATTGAGGTTCAGTACGTTCATGACCGAGACGTTATAACATAATAAATTGTACCCTTGAAATATTAGCCGCCAAATTATGTAAGAATGATCCAGTAAAAAAAATTATGTAAGAATGACTATCAGATACTTGGATATTAATAAAATGTAGTACTCTAAAAGATTAAGAAAAAAACTTGATTTTCATTGGGCTGCGCAGCGCCGGGAGGGGGGGGGGGGGGAAGGCAGGACCCCCTGTGGCTTCATCCCTGCTGTAGTTGTAGATTGTTGCAGATCAGGACATTACTTAACTTCTAACCTTCATGTCACTTTCCCTAGAAATTTGTCAGGCAACCAATTGAATGGACCAATTCCAGACTCCCTGTGTAAACTAAATGAAGGATCGCTCGTTTTCAGGTGCGTGTACTCTTGTCGATCTGTATTGTTTCACAATCTATATTTATCGAAATTGCAATATTCCTTTGATCATTTGGCATGTGACGGTTCCTTTTACAACAAAGTAAGCTCTGAACTCATTGTTTTGTAATTTCAGTTATGGGTCAAATGGTGATGTCTGCAACAAAACAAACCTGCCCGGATCTAAAAAAAGAGCTGCTATCTTAGCTATCTCAATAGCAGCTCCTGTGCTGGTAGTGGTCTCACTTTTAATTGCATATTTGATCTGGAGAGCGAAAGGAAAGTCCAATAGTATGTGTGCTCTTCTCACGTTACCTGTATTCAAGTATATTGATAATTAATGTTTACTCCATCGGGCAATTATTCTATTTAACTGGTTTTTTATGCAACAAGTTTCTATCCCAGGAAGTGAAAAATATCATTGGGATCGTCTACAAAAAAATGAAAATCGCCATTTCACCTACGATGAGCTGAAGAAGCTTACTGATAACTTCCAACAGTTCATTGGAGAAGGAGGCTTCGGATGCGTGTACCATGGCTATTTAGAAGACAATACTGAAGTTGCCGTGAAGATCCGTTCTGAAAAATCATCGCACGGGTTTAATGAGTTTTTAGCCGAGGTACCTAAATTTTGAAATATGGAGGTTTAAGAAACCTTAGAATACAACTCTGAACTCTCAAAATCATATATATGATTTACGCCATGTTTTCTTTCTCATTACATAGCTTGAGAGCTTGACAAAGGTCCGTCACAAGAATCTAGTTTCTTTGGTTGGCTACTGCTCGGAGAAGGCTCATTTAGCTCTTATTTACGAGTACATGCCTAGAGGCAATCTTTTTGATCTTCTGAGAGGTTTGTACGTACACTCCGAAGTTTAGTCTTTATTATAACTAGTAATGTGCCCGTGCTAACGCTACGGTGATATCTTATAATTCAAATGCTGTACATCCAAATTGCCAAAAAAAAAAAACTTCCACGTACCGCTGTTCGTAATACAAAGTATAATACACATAAACCACAATAAGAACATAAGAGCCATTTTACAATCCACTTGATGTTCGATAACTATGCATCTTTGGAAATGGCATGAGAAGGGTAACAAATCTAGTTAAGTGGTATATTAGGAAAATTGGTTTCAGTGGCAAGGAATTCTCTCGATCATCTATATTATCTGCATAATATGATCACTGCTTCAGAAAAATATTATCTGCATACTATGACCACTGCTTCAGAAAAATATTATCCAGATCCCCACAAAACCTAAACAATTCTGATTGATCCAGTATGTAGGAGAATACTTGGATATCTACAGCCACTGCGTGCTTCAGATTTATTTAACAGCCCCATAGCCAATTATGCACTTCAATGTGTTCAACTTGAAATGCCTTGCTTGTGCTGCAGAGAGGTGAAACGAAATCTTAAGAACTATTAAGGTGTTTCAAAACAAACAAAAAGGCTAGGCCTTGAACAACATAAATCAGGTTCATTTAAATTTTTAGCTTGCTCAATGTTTTCCTAGGCAAGAGTTAGCATAAACACCAACTTTAAACAATACCATATCTTAAGGGGAATCATGATTGATCATCAAGTGGGGAATAATGCAACTATTGACAATCCTGCCAATTAGGTACAACACAAAATCATGTAAATCAGTGTATCATTTTTCAAAAAAGATAAGTTGATCAAATCATGTAATACCAGTCAAACCACACATCAGTCAAGCTGACCTCACCGACCCAGAGGTCGCCGCTTCCCTGGCCCTTCACCCGAGCAGCACCTCCATGTGCCCTACAACAATGATATAGGCCTCCACCTCTGCTGTCATTGGCTGCCTTGTAAATAACACTCGATGTAGTTCAATAGATGTCAAACCACCTGGTTAAACATGAGGCACATGATTTTTTTTGGTAGAAACTTGGAAAAGAAAACATTCCGAAATAGCACAATTTATTTGTACTGATAAATAGAAGATTATTTGGAAAAGAATACATAGAAGTAAGGAATGAACTGGATATGAAGAACATGATCTGAAATATGGGACCTGATCACTTAACATGACCTCAAATCGAGCAGTTCATGGGACTCTCATTCTCCCCTTCCCTACAAACATCAAGACAAACCACTAATATTGTACTGACAAAATTTGTAGCCTTGCTTGGGTAAATCATTGCATTTATTATTAATTGTTATACAACACTCCAACGGAGAACAAGGTATTTAGGTTAAAAAGATCAAGATAATAGAGCTTCGACATTTAGAAAAAAAAAACGTGCATATATAACCCTAATAATTAACTATTTGCCTAATGGAGAGCGGTGGCGAACTCATCAGTTCGACCATCATGAATTGGTTGTAGAGTTTTTTTAGATAATAAATGTGACTCATATTTGCTTTCTCCGCTCCATTGCTCACCTATTCACTATCTATCAGTATGAAAAATGGAGCCACTCTACGGCGAGGAGAACCAAATTATACTGGAGATTATATCATTAATTACCTATAGCTACAATGATATTATTGCCCTGAGTAAGCATTAAATCAATCACCTACCGTGCAATGTGCAAATGGGAATCTAGATCATCATGAGGCAATAGCACATGGGAACTGAAAAGGGGACGAGGCGTGATATTGAAACTGACCACATGTCGTAAGGTTTAGTAAAGTCATAGGCGGCTAGAACTCATTCCAGCCTGGGGCTTGGCAACATCCTGAATTTGTAGTGCGACGGTAGGAATGGTGACATCCTGTTTAGCAAAGAGAGGAAGTAATGTTTATTCTTCTGACATATAAAGTCAGAATTTGAGAAATCAAAATGGAACAATCCCCTGCCTTTCTCCTTGCCCTGATTTCCTAGTCGTCAATCCACTGCCCTTCTCCTTGCAAAAAAAAAAAAAGAAGTGCTGCACAAAAATCAAGTTGAATTTTCATTAAGAAATGAATTCAGTGATTAGGAGTAGATGAGAAAACCAAGCTTAAAACGTGAATGTAAGTAGCAAATGGAGATGTATTTTTAGGACGAAAATATATAATAAAGCATTTTTAGATGTTTCCTACATTAAAGAAATAATGTATCTACTATTTATATGTTCTGCTTAAATTTACATTCATGAATATAGTTTAAAGCAATGTTTACAAAAATTCATATTATATGTTTTTGGATACCACCCATCTGCCCTATTTATATGCGCGTGTTTAATTTGTATTGTCAAATGTCGTCATAGCGTTAGCATCGAATTTTGCGCATTTTATATTGGGCATAGTAAAGAATTAAGGACAAACCAAAACTACCTAACACTAATTTCTCACTTCCATTGTATCTTATCAAAATAAGTAACTGTGAGCATGAGAAATGCAGTGCTAAATGTAGCTCCCGTAAGCAAACAAAAGGTGGAATATATTTTATATGGTAAGAACACACAAATTAGCAGCTTCCAAGCTCTGATTCCATGGCCATAGCTAAATATTACAACAGATTTTGTTACTTTAATCATATGGCCGCTGCATCTCTTCTCACGCAGAAAAAGGATCCAGAATCTCTTGTTAATAAAATGCATGTTCTGTTCCGTTTTCACATGTCACCGTACAATTAATACACAGAATCAGGAATTTGAACCGTAATGATTGAAGGAAAGGGATTGAGCAATGATTACCGTGTTCACGTCGTGGTGGAGAGGGCTCCGGTGGCTGCGGTGCAGAAGGGGGCGAGAGGTGAGGAGTCCTGGCGGCGGCGCAGGATCCTTGCCGGCGCGAGGGGCGCTGTCAATCTAGAGGCGGGAATCGACGGCGGCGCGATAGCGGGGCGTCGGCGACACGAGGGGTGGGGGATCGACGGCGCGTGACGGTGCGCTATCTGCGCTTGGTGGGACGTCGGTGGCATCGCGAGTCGATCGATGCGGTCGCTGTGATGGGCGCTGATGACATCAGTGGAGGTGGGATTCGACGGCGGCACAATGGCGAGGCATCAGAATCGACGGTGACGACGGCACAATGGCGAGGCATCGGAATCGACGGTGGTGGCGGCGTGAGTGATTTTGGGGGGGGAGGGGGTGGTGGTGTGCGAGAGGCAGAGAAGAGAGGAGAGGGAGTCGGGTGCATGCGGAGGGGAGAGGGGGCACAGCGCGACGACGATGACGAGCGCTTGGTCTAGGGTTTTCTATGGAGGATGCGCAGCGGCGCAGCGCATGCGAGACGGGGAGAGAGGAGTTGGGTGCGAGAAGGAGAGTGGGATCGGGGGAAGCGCGCGGAGAGACGTGCGGGCGTGGGGCGAGTGGGAAAGATGCGATGGGATCCGTGAGACGATCCGATCCGTTGGTTCTATCGTAGATGATACAGGCCGTTGGATTTGATGAATGAGTATGTAGGTATAAGAATGAGTTGGTGAATTATAGGGTAGACTAAGAATTAAAATGTTGCCTTACTATTTCAAAGTTACATAATGATATTTAATTATTTGAACCCTAGAGAAGCCATCTTGTCTAATTTGAAGAAATGTCAATATGTGAAGTAAGAACATTTATGTGACTATCTAAATCTCTTCCTTGTGAATACCTGCAATAGAGAGTAACAAATTAGTCCTAGTTTTATATTCCTGATCCTATCGTTATTGTACTTGCTACTTTGAGTTTGTCAAAGAAACAATCCTATTTTGATTAATTTATTCAACACTGTGATAGAATTGCGTAAATTTCTAAAACTGAAATGTAAGTTTTTGAACTTTTTGTTGGGTGCCATTCTAACTATATCTGTCTACATTCCACACATGAAGATAAAACTGGTGTGGGTGAATCCTTGAATTGGGCAATGCGTGTGCGAGTTCTGCTTGATGCTGCACAAGGTACAACTATATAAATGTATTTGTTTTAAGCAAATGTGTTTAGACTGGAGCACTTCTTTTTTTCTCACCGTAGTTATTTTTTTGGGGCATGTTAGGTCTAGATTATCTGCACACAGGTTGCAACAGGCCAATAATTCACCGCGATGTGAAGACCAGCAATATTCTTTTGGATCAAAATCTACATGCTAAAATAGCAGATTTCGGACTTTCTAAAATTTATCTTAGCGACACGCAATCGGGCTTGTCAACCACTGTAGCTGGAACCATGGGCTACATTGACCCAGAGTATGTGCTTCGTTCTACATCCACACTAGATCAATTTGTATATTTGTTTTGTTCAGAAATAAGTAAACTTCACAAAAAAATGCAATTATTTTGACTTTGCTACAACTTTAGATGGGTATTTCATAAAACTTCAACAATATCAAGTGATTTTCTCATATTTCATAAAACTGCAACAATATCAAGTGATTTTCTCACAATACCGCAACTTTAGCGCCTACGTGTGTATGATATGTGGGCCCAACTTACTCTAGCATAAGTATTGCATGTGTGTATAACATGTTGGACCAAAACTTGTTAGACGAATAAAGTTACAATTTTCCGTTAAAGTCATATATTGTTGTGGCAGTTTCCTGAAATATCTAGCTAGCTAAAGTTGCAGCAAACTTATAATTTTGATAAAATAGTTGCACTTATCTGAAATTTACTCTTAGTTGAATGTATTTTTTTTGTTAGTTCAGTTTGCCATGTCGAGAATAGATTGCCCAATTAATTATGTTACTTCTATGCATCTCATCTTTAGCCTCGTTACTTATTATAATAAAATATATTTTTTAGATACCATATAACTGGCAGGGTCACGGAGAGTAGTGATGTTTATAGCTTTGGTGTTGTTCTTCTGGAGGTAGCCACCGGTCAGGGTCCAATCTTACAAGGCAATGGTCACATTATTCAACATGTCAAAGAGAAAGTTGCCTCAGGAGATATAAGCTCCATTGCCGATGAGCGGCTCAATGGTGGCTACAATGTCAGCTCCATGTGGAAGGTGGTGGAAATCGCTCTGCTATGCACGAAACCTCTTCCTGCTCAAAGGCCATCAATGACTACGGTGGTTGTTCAGATGAAGGAGAGTCTGGCATTGGAGGTAGCTCGCGAGGATAGGGGGCTCCAGGCAAACCCAACGGGTGATGCGGTGGCTACATCATCTACATTTGATCCATCTGCAAGATGAAAACCCTGTACCTATATATGCAACTATGTGAAACCCCGCGCGTTGCTGCAGGAGTTTATTATGACAACAATAAGTTAAAATAATATGTAAGATAGCTTAAACAATGTAATCTAGTACATAAGTTTACATAAGTTGATAAGATTTAAATTTAAATAGTATATAGAATGATGATTCAAAAGTAAAAGTAAGATGATGTGAGAGAACAAAAGAAGATAATTTTGACCATACATCTAAGGGCTAACAAAATTGAGATGATATGACTAAATGGGAGAAGAAAAGAAGAGAGATAATTTGAACCATAGATTAATCATCTAAAGACTAAAAATAATTTATGTGATATGACTTAATTGAAGAAAAGAAAACTAATATGAACTAAGTGAGAATGAACTTTATAGGTATATAGGATATTATAAAAAATGATAGAGATATATATTGAAATATTATGTGAATTATATGTGGGATGATTTAACATGCTTATATTTTAAATCTCTAAAATTTAATAAATTATTATATTATAGATAATATAGCATGTTTGCATGATGCTTAAATGTAATTAATTATTAGTGGATGATGATGCGATATCTTTGCATGCATGTTAAGTTTTAGGAATTAGTGGGCTATATAGTAAGAGAGGATATGCCTGCCTTTGGTGCATCATTGATGCTCTCCCAATAATTACGTGATCCTACAGGTCCTCAACACTATGACTATCTTGTGATATAAACTATGTTATTGTGTGCTCATTTGTCTTTTGAAGTATTGCTTAGTTATTTGACTTTTTGTAAAACAAAAAAGTACCAGTTGGCTATCTTGGTGTCACAAACAAATTTACTTTAAAAAATCGTGTCAAAAAAGTTAAGCATTATTACATGAGAGGCAAGAGCAGAGGAGAAGGTATAACAACAGGACAGAGTTTGAGCAATGTTTAAGGTCTTAAAGCAATTAGATCACCGATTTGTTGTCGGGATGTAAATATAAGGCCTCTGTTTTGTTGTATTTTCATAAGAACTGAACTAATTATAGAATTTCCACCTTCCAAAAGGCTGTGCTTGAAAGTGTGGGTTCGGAACCCATTTCTCCCCCATAAAAAATGAGGGAGCTCATTAGCACGTGATTAATTAAATAGTAACAAAAAAAATTGAAAAATAGATTAATATGATTTTTTTCTAAACTAACTTTCATATATATATTTTTAAAAAAACACTGATTAGCAGTTCGGGAAGCGTGCGTATAAAAACAAATAAAATTAGAGGTTAGAAAAGGGTACAAACGAAGTATTATTTTTCATGTGAGTTTAATTAGTACAGGTTTTCTTTTCTGGAATATTGTACCTAGTATTCTACTACTTAATTACATAAAATAATACTTGTAGCATCCTGATTAATTCTCTCCCGTTCCTGTGCTTCATCCCAATCTACTGCTCCATGTATAGTCCTCACTTCTTTTTTTAGCTGTAAACGACAGGAGATTTGTCAGATATATTCGAAGGAATAAAATTGCCAATTGTTACAATTAGCGAGAAAAATTAAAAAAAAAAACAACTGGCTAAGGGGCGACAAAAACTTTTTAAGGGATTATAGGGGTACAAGAGAAAACCAAATACAGGAAGGCTTAGGCTAGAATGGGCTATTAGGTCTATATTTTTCTTTATTTGGAAAGCTACTTGGGCTTCACTTTGCACTAGTAAAAAAACCATCAATTGTGCCGGTTCCCAACAGGCTATAGGTGTCGGTTTTCCAACCGGCACCTATTGGTCGGCACCAATACAAGCAACCGGCACTAAAACAAAAATAGAATCGGCACCTATAGGTTTGCACGAGACAAAAAAAAAAGAGCCGGCTCGAATCGAGCCGAAAATCACAATCGCCTTCACTGCGCCATGCACAAACCATCCCCAAATCCCCACATCACAGACCATCCACAAATCACATTTGAAATCCCGAAATCCCCACATCACAGATCATCCACAAATCACAGATCGAGACATATTCTACAAGAAAATCATCCACAAATCAAAAAACATCTTAAAAAAAATTTACAAAATCATCCAAAAAAATTCATCGGGCGCCTGCCACCGCCGCCCGCTGCCTCCCCTCCCACCAAATCCGACGGAGGGGAGTGCGCGGCCACCGCCGTTGCCATCCCTGAGGTCCGCCGTCTCCCCTCCGGTCGGATCTAGCAGAGGGGAGGGCGCGGTGGCCACTGCCACCTCCGACGGACCGCCGCTGGCCGTCCTCAAAGGTCCACCACCTCCCCTTCGGCAGGATCCGGCTGAGGGGAGGGCGCGGCCGTCGCCAGCCCCTGCTGCCGCCTCCGCCTGGCCACCGCCGCCAGCCGCTGCTGCCGCCTTCGCCTAGCCACCGCCGAAGCCCAACTGCCCTCCCCTACATGCTCCCTACCACGCCGCCACCTCCGTCCGTGGGGTGCCCGTCGCCTCCCCTCCCGCCGGATCTGGCGGAGGGGAGGACGCGGTTGCCGCCGCCGGTTGCCAGCCGAGGGGGCTCACCATCTTCGCCGCTCAGCCGAGACGCGAGACGTGAGAGCTGAGAGAGAGGGGAGGGAGAGAGGTAGGAGTAGATGGATAAGGTGGAGAGATGAGTTGATTATAAGGACGCACGGTGGTGTGGTTCGATTATGGGCTCGGCTCAAACCTATAGGTGCCGGTTTTTATAAGTGCCGGTTTTTACGCTAGAACCGGCACTTATAATGATTAAATGTGCCGGTTCTATGTTTTTCCATCGTAGGGAGGTGGAAAAAGCCTCATAGGTGTCGGTTTTAAATGAACTAGCACCTATGAGCCGTTCTCTATGAGGGTTTTTTAGTAGTGGTGATCTCTGGTTGAAGATTCTTCGATTTTACTCGTAACACTAGCTTGTGTGTAGGAAAATAGATCAGGTGGACAACGGTGGCTTGACATACACATTACCTTACGCATTGTAAATCTCTAAAATTACTAGTAACATTACTAGTACTTAGTACATTACTAGTACTTCGATTGTGACATTTCCCAACTCTAGAAATTAAAAGGGAAAACTTTCCCTATAGACATTGTTGGTGCTACAAACATAATTCCTCTATGTTTACACCCAAATTTGGCACCTTCGGATGAAATAGGGAAAATTGCAAAAGTTTGGATAGCACCAGGTTTCCTTCACAGGGCCGGTCAGACCGTAGGTGTGTGGCCAGTCTGACTGTCAGAGTCTGAGTCTGAAGCGAATTTCGTCGGGTCTCGGATTTCCTTGCTCGGGAAGGTATATTTCGAGTTTCCATTGGTTTCTACCCCGTGTTGGACGTGGAGGAGACCTGTAGGAGGCAAGACCAACCCCTATATAAGGGACAAGGTCGGTTCAATTGAGGAGACAATCTACTTTCAACACAATTAGCCAATTGATTTGTTGTTTTCAATATTGCATCTACTTTTCGCCTAGTTCGAGCCTAGTTCACACGGCGATAAGAACAAGTATATTTTTTAGGAGTTACCCTATTGGGAAGTCTTAGAGGTCCAACACACAATCAACGTGATGCACCTCACTAAGAATTTGTGCATCAACCTGCTTGGCTTCCTTGGTGTATATGGGAAGTCGAAAGATACACTTGAAACACGTAATGATCTCAAGCATATGAAACAACGCGATGGCTTTCATCTGGAACCGAAGGAGAAAGGAAGCCGTTACTTAAGTCTAGCCAACTACACTCTGAGCAAGGCAGAGAAAAAAAGAATGTTCGAATGCTTGGAGAGCATCAAGGTACCGTCTTGATACTCCTAAAAAATAAGGGAATAATAAGCACGAAAACGAAGAAGTTCACAAATCTAAAGTCTCTACTTGCTGTTATAATTCGAGCATCCTTCCTGATAATGTCCGAACAATAATAAGAAAGCTAATGTGCTTTTCTGAATGAAGTTTCACAGAAGATCATCAACCCAGACAGATTAACAACCCTACAAAATGACGTGGTGCAATGTCTTGTCAGCTTTGAGATGATCTTTCTACCATCTTTCTTCAATATAATTACGCATCTTCTGTCACCTTGTAAAAGAGATCGGTATTCTTGGTTGTGTAGCTACACAACATGTTCTCTTTCGAGAGGTACATGGGTGTTCTAAAGAAGTACGTTCGTAACCATTCTCATCTGGAAGCTAGCATAGCCATGGGGTATGGAACAGAGGAGGTCATTAAGTTCTGCGTATAATTAATTGAAGACCTTTGTCCAATCAGGGTCCCTGAATCAAGCCATGAGTAGAGACTACGGGGAAAGGGAATTCTTGGAAGGAAAGCAAATATTAACGGTAGACAATGATTTATTCTGTAAAGAACATTTCTCGGTTTTGCAACAATCTTTGTTGGTGTCTCCTTACATCGAGGAGCATTTGGCGGTTGTTCGCTCCAAAAATATCGGAAGTTGCCGTCAAATCCACCTCCACTAGGGCTTCGGTCGATCAATATGCCCCGGTGTATGTATCCACCACCTCCGGGCCAACAATCGATAGCTCCGCAACACCGGGGCCCGTGGCTAACGAACTACACCCCTCCCACCATCGGAGGGAGAAGGTCGTTGATATCCGACCTCACCTAGTGTCGCTGCCGACAATTGTCGGAAATATAGTCATAATTCAGCATATTTGAATCCAGAAAAAGGATAATAAACATGACACGTGTACCAGGAATTGATCCCGTGATAGTGCTAAACATGAACGTGCTAATAACTAGATAAGCATCATCAAGAAACATGTTTAACACTATAGTGATGAAGGTAACATACCTAGAGAACGCTCCGGTACTATATGAGGTAGTGTTGGTGTTGATGCCTCTATTAGTGTTACAGTTCTTGCCTCCTCCTCCAGTGCCATTGCCTCCAGCACCACAATTGGCGCTGTTGCCGTCAACACATCCACCATTGCCGCCACCGGTTGACATGTCGACGTAAAGAAAGTAGACGAAGCAGTGCAGAGAGTCGACGTAGAGGAAGCAGTGCAGAACCAATGCAGAGTAGTCGCGCTAGAAAGCGCTCCCCAAAAACTATTTTGTCCGTCTACTTGTGTAGGTACTCAAGCGGATGGAGTTCCGGAGGCTTGCTCATCTTAATCTCTTAGGCCATTCCCAACCCAAGACACTAGATATAGTTTCTATAAACTCTACATCATCATGAAACTAGAACTAGACACTACTATTCTAATGCAAACACCACAATTCCACACTTAAATTTAATGCTACTTATCTCACATGATGTCTTGGATATTGTGTAGAAACCATGTCTCATGCAAGACATGGTTTCCTTCTCTTTTCTCATTTATTCACTTGCCACATCATTTTTTATCCTAGGTGGCAGCTTATTTAATGCTATGGACACTATCTTAGTCATTGGGTTTGAAATGGCCTTATAGATGCGTGATGCATGCATTGATTAGGTAAATCGTGCATGCTGATTAATTGAATCAACTAATGCATGTGTTTCTCCTTGCCGGTAGTCCCGAGTGCGATCAACGACTTTATTTGAACGCAGTCCGGAGGCCTGCACCGCTCCGTGCCGAGCGTGAGTCACGCCGGAGTGGGCATTTAGTAGTGATCAGGGAGCATCAGGACGACGACCGTTCGCCTCGATCTCATCCGGCACATAAAAACAAGAAATTAACAGTAGATTAATCTACAATTAAAAATCAATCTAATAAAAGTTAGATTGGAACGACAAACCGGGGTAAGAGATTTGAGTTATTGAAATTGATCACAATGCTTCTCTTGAAATTGATTCCATCGCACTTGTCGACGGGAAACTCGACACACCCCAACCTGGCGCGCCAACTGTCAAAACAAATATTCATGCCCTCTCAATGAGAGGTAATACCCTACTCTAGGTTGGGGATTTGAATCCACCGAGTGTATTATAGATCTGACGATTTAGTTATGTCGCATGCCCTCTAGAGGGCCTCCTGCCCACCTTATATAGGATGGGGGTAGGATTAAAATATGTAAACCTTAACCAATACGGTATCGGTTTTCTAAATCTACTTTACAATATTATCAAACCAGGACTTTAGGCCGTTCTATAATATATAAGGAAACGTAATACCGAAGTCATGATCCATTACATATTCCATTGTTATAAGCTATCCCCTATAGTCGGATAACCATATCATGTGGGTATGGGGTACCCATAATCTTTACACTCTTCCGTTGGTAGAGTTTAATTGAAAAGATCATGCTTAACGATACAACTATCAATTAGAAATAAATATCGTGTTTGGATGGATTGAGAAAATAGTACTCTACAACCCTTTTATATATGTGGACAATTTTTAGTGCTAAAATATATTAAATTTGTGGATGGAGGGAGTAGTATTACAGTCTAATTTTCGTTGCTCATTTGTCAAACAGATTTTCGAGATAAATCTTTTTTCAAGAAACAACGAAGTCTTTCAATGGATTAAGTTACAGCGACCAACCGCTACGCGATGAATTCGTAAGTCTCCCAGCTCAGCAGGTAGGAGTGGAGAAAGGGACTTAACATTTTAGCCTACAAAATTTAAAAGCCGAGTGTAAAATGGGGTGAACTGAATTTCTATTCATTTTTTAAAACTACTAGGTAGGGTTGTGAAAGGATGCAAGGGCTTTGACCTGCTGGTCGAGGATTGGAGTGTAGCACGAACCAAGTTTCTCCGAAAACTGCAAGAAAGAATTTTATAGCATTCACATCTACCTCCTGTTGGAACATTCGGAAGAAAAAGGATCAAAGCGGAGCATTTTCAAACAGATCGATCGGCAGGTTTACCATTTATGATTTACCTCACTGAGAGCAATCCCATTAGTCGTCGTGGTTGTTTGTGTACTTATCTCACTGACTGCATTTTTGCTTGGTCCATTATATATTTATATATCTAACTTTAATCTTTGCTGTGCCTGTAAGTTAGTCTTTGGTGATGGAGCATACAGTTAATTTGTCCGGGTCTGCTGGCCAAGTTGTTCTCCGAAGCTGATATGATACCACAGCAGATGCCGGTTCTTAAAATGAAAAAAAAAAGAAGAAAATATAACATATATAATCCTGATCCTAAAAATTTAACTTATGGATATATGTGGTATCCAAGCTGCACTTTTCGTCCACAAATGTAGAATATCCTAGATTATTGAGTACTCCCTCCATTCCAAAATATAAACATTTTTAGCACAGTGTTAAGTCAAACAATTTTAACTTTGACTATTAAAAGTAAAAAATAAAAAAAGATCAATCATGTAAAATTGATGTTACTATATTTATCCTTAAATAAACTATCATAATATGCAACTCTTTTTCATTAAAACATCTTATTTTATAGATATTGTTGGTCAAAATAGTATCTCGAATACTGTGTCAAAGTTAAAAATGCTTATATTTTGGGATGGAGGGAGTAGACTAATTTATAAGGTAAAAGTAATATTTAGTAGAATTTATGATTTTGGTAAAATTAACAAATTCAAGTTTAAATAATTCAGAAGTATCACGCCTACCAATGTAATTACTAGTGAGCAATAAAAGTAGTAGTTGGATGAATTAGTGAAATAGTACTCCAAAATACATAATATTTGTGAACAAAATTTGTACCGTAAAATGCATTATAATTAAGAACTTTGCGATTCTATCAGCCCAACCATTGTTCCTATGATGATATTATTCTTCTCCATACTGATGCCTTTGAGGTTGTTCGGGCCGATATTGCTGATATGGCTCTTGATGTTGATATTAATATATTAGCTCCCCCCTCCCCTCGAGCTGATATTGTTGCTGTTCTCCGTGCAGATATTGCTCAAATTGATAATGATATTGATGATGATGTAATTGTTCACCGAGTTGCTCCCGGGTTGAATTGTCGGCATTGGCTTTTTCTGAAATGGCCCTTGTTGCGTCATAATGAAAGATTGATGGCAGATTGTTTCACCTTTTGCCTCTGTTCCTTCGTCAAATTCTTTATTGTGACCAGGATCATGGCATCGACTCTCTCTTCAGATATGTTGGTACAAAATTCGTGTCTTACCGGGCATGCCAATTTGTGTGTCGACACAAAATATATGTCCTGTAAAGTGTATCAAAATATGCATTAACGTAGATCCAGCGTGTGGCACATGAAGGCCTGAGAGATCTTCTTAACTCTAGTGCCGGTCCTAAATTTAATGAGATGTGGATGTGTCAGTCAGTTTGATAATTCATCTAACAAGATGAAAGTATATTGATGACCAAGGAGCCGATCGGCCAATAGACCGATGTAGTGATACCAACCGATGTTAATAGGGTTTTCAACAATCGGCTATATGTTCGATATAGATTCTAACGCTTGGATAAATAATGATAAAAAAACAATCGACTGATGATAATGTAATGAGATAATGAACTTATCGGCCGATATAGATGTAACTAAGTAAATATCGAATGAACCAATCAGCCAACATAGATATAGTGATGCAAATATCCAACAAACCAATCAGCCGATGTTGATATAGAATATTAGATGTAGGTTCGATGATTAAAACATACATCGATTGAAAGTCCGATGTAAAGATAATTTATCGGCTAGCACTTCAATAAAGTGAAGCACAAATTTATAAACTTAGCAAGACTTGGATTATCGGCAGTAACATCGAAGGTCGAACCCATCCGAGAGGTTCTAGATTACGTCTGATCAAATAAGCTATATAAGTCGATAGATCTATACTAACATAATGGATATAACAAATATATTTAAAAACATTGTGACTATAGAGATATATCAACTAAGGTAGAAGATCTGACCTGACCGAGACATTACCAACTAAACCGATGTATCTCCAAACACAATGCAATTAAAGAGAATTGAAATATCAGGTAGACAAATATATCAATTGAACCGGAGCAATCCAAGAGATCGAAGCAATGTAGCCTTCAACATCACCAATATAGCTGATACAATTGCCAGAGCTGGCGAAATTTAGGGCTTACCCCTTCGTGAGAGATCGAAGTGATGTAGCCCCGCGTAAGGTGCCAAGTTCCGCTAGCGATATAACCTCGGAAAATAGGATGGCGATATGCCGAAAGTAATTGTATTGATTTGTGGAGATGATTTACAGAGACCCTAGGTGTACATATTTATACCCACAGGTCAATATGCGTCCCAATTGGACACAACACAAACTTTTCTAAAGATAAAAGGAAAAACATATGTCATGACAGGACACTAAACAATACTTTCTAAAGATAAATCTTGACTAATTAATAGATAACTTAAGCCATGTCATGGGATCTTGGTCTTCAAGATCCCTTCTTGAACTCAGTCTTTTCTGAATAAACTTTTCATCGGCTAATTGTGTTCTTTCCTTAACCAAATCCACGTAAGAATCTTACCAAATTTCAGCATTAACACCAACCTATCGTTGTTGCCTCTATCAGTATCGGTTAGGTCAAACTCGACACTAATGAAGGTTTCACATCCCCTCGAACCTATAAATGCACTCCCTCTTTGGGCAAAATGTGGCATTGATGGCACAACATCAATGACACCCTATATAACTATCTGTCACAGATAGATATCCCACTCATCGGTACCGGTTCATTGCTATATATAACCGGTACTAATAAGAATTTTTGCTGGTAAAATTTATAAATTTGAGTGGGGTTAACTGTGCTAGTTCTTGCTATAAACTAGCACTAAGTGCCTCATCTGTGCCAATTGTTGCCACAAATGAGCACTGATAGTCCTGATCATGTTAGTGTCATTTTTGGATATGAGCTTAACTTTTCATAAGAACTTGGATTGAGGTTAATTTTATGTGAAAATTATAGCTTGTAACGATATCTATGGTTTTGTACTTGACAACCTTTTCTTTTGAAGTCTTTAAAATACTCAAATCCATGATTCAAATCTCAGTTAGAGAGGCTCAAAAGAGAAAAAAAATATTTATTAGATAATAGAAATTTGATGTGTAGGTGAGTTGGTAAAGGGGGTGACGATAAGGTGTGTATTTAACTTGAAAAAATAGGTACTACTTAAAAATATTTTTAAAATTTTTTCACTTCCCAAAATTTAAATTTGGATTTATATGTCAATGCCCGTTTTGAAACCGGTGACTACTACATAATACCCTTTTGGTGCCAATTGGGAAATCCCCTTAGATGCTAGTTTTCCCAACCGACACCAGGGAGGCAGCACTATTAACTCCAAGTGATTGGTGTCGGTTTCAAAACCGGTACCTTTGAGGCATTGGCAGGCCAAAAAAAAAAAAGGCTCGATGCACCGGCTCGAATCGAGCCGGTGCCTCGAGCGCATCCACGCCCCGTGTTGCGCCCAAAAGATCAAATCCACAACATAAACGAATCAACCAACATCATCACAACGAATCAACTAACATCATCACAAAAATTACAGACTATAAACTCAAGAATCAACCAACATCAATCACAGACATCACACAGCAAGCATTGAAAGAACAATGAATAGACTCCACCCCTGCTCACCGTCGCCGTCTACCAGATTCGCCACCGTGCCGCCATTGCCCCGAGGATCCGCCGCCACTGGGCCACCACCGCCTCCCCTCCCACAGTCGGGTCGCCGGAAAGTAGGGGTCGCTGCCTCCACGTCGTCAGCTGCCACCGCGCCTCCCCTCCTGCCGGATCTGGTGGAGGGGAGGGCGTCACCGCCCCTCCCGCCCCTGCTGGGCCGGTGCCGCCGCCGTCGCGCCCTTCCTCCCGCCGGATCTAGCGGAGGGAGGGTGCCTCTGGGCAGCCGCCACTCCTCCCGCCATGCGCTGCTGACGCCGCCAACGCCGCCGCACGTTGCTCCTCTAGCCTCCGCCTCCGCCGCTGGGAGAGGAGAAAGAGAAGATAAGGTGCTCGAGAGAGAGGGGAGAGAAAGCGGAGAGAACAGGAGAGTTCAAGCGAGCGAGAGGAGACACTATGGACCTTATCTCCTCGACGCATCATGGTGGGGCCTGCCGGCTCGGCTCAACTCTTATGTGCCGTTTTTTATATTAAAGGTTTCAGTTTTTTTTTAAATCTGACAGAAATAGAATAGGTGTCGGTTTTATTTATAACCGACAGCTATAATTACTTAAAGGTGCCGGTTTTTTACGATTTCAATCCGCGGAAGTGGAAAAAGGCCTGTAAGTGCCGATTTTAGCACTTCCGGCACCTATAGTGATGACACCTATTCGATGTTTTGTAGTAGTGGGCCCTAAGGTCTCATCATCACAGCTTGAAGTTTAGGGTTTAGGAAACCAACACTATATATACATACATACATATATATATATATATATATATATATATATATATATATATATATATATATATATATATATATATATATATATATATATATATATATATATATATATATATATATATATATATATATATATAACTAATATAAATATTTGGATTTTTCCGGTCGTCACCTCCAGATTTTCGTCCCGCTTCGTCGCCCCCCTCCCCCAAAATCCCAATCCGAATCCAATCAAACCCCAAAAAAAAATCACAATTACAATCGGAGTTCAATCACACAAATCATGATGCATGTACACATATATATCCAAATAAAAACCAAAAATTAGATTGAAGGGGGTCGCCGCCGCCGCTGCTCGCGGGAGGAGGGGCGCCTTCGCCGCCGCTCGCGGGGCGCCTCCCCTCCCGCTTGATCCGCCGCCGGTGGTGGGGGAGGGTGCCGCTGACGCCGCCGTGGGTGGTGGGAGCGCCGCCGCCGCCGCTCGCGGGGCGCCTCCCTTCCCGCTAGATCTGCCGCTGGTGGTGGGGGAGGGTGCCGCTGACGCCGCCGTGGGTGGTGGGGGCGCCGCCGTCGGTGGTGTAGGAGGGGCGCCGTCGACGCCGCCGCCGCCGCTCGGGGGCGCGGAGGGGAGGGCGGCGAAGTGAGATATGAGGGAGGCAAAGTGGGCTAGGGTTTCGGCGGTTGAGAGGGAGGGGGTTTTGTTTCCCCACTATGGACGCTCGGCCGTCCGATCAAAACACTGGAGATCGGAATCGGCCCAAGAGGGATTGAGAGTGAGGCATCATTTCCGGCCCAAGCCTAGGTTGCGGCCTGGGGAGGAAAAGTGTGCCCGCGCGTGTGCAAAAGGCCGTGGGCCGACCGGCATTGGTTGGAAATAAGTCTATTTTAGGTCCCTCGGGCCAAAAAAAAGAGAATAAGTTCATTTTTAGTGCTCATTTTTTTCAGAAACATTACAATTACAATTATAGTTATATTGAATATGTTTATTTCGAAGCAAACCTAAAAGAAAGTATTTTCTTTCTTTTTCCAATTAAATAATTGTTAAATGATGTTTGTATTAATAAAATTAGCAATTAAGCTCTGAAAATTCCAATTAAATTCCAAAGAGCGTAACTAATCATGGAGAATTTAATAAAATTAAATTTAACCATGTCATTTTATTTAACCATGGAGAATGGAGAATTTTACTTGTAAATTTATTTAATTATACACATACCTACTTAAAAATACCAAATATTTCAGCGAATCTATATTTTAATTAATTGCATATTTTTCTGATCTGTAAACTTCCCGGTGCAACGCATGGGCACTTTTGCTAAACCAAACAACACTTTTGTTCAATATACACACTCTGTAATCACCCGGTGTAACGCACGGGCACTTTTGCTAGTGTGTGTGTCTATATATATATATACACACACACATATATTAGAATTACACAGTACAACGCCGACACTCACAACACACGCACACTCACCCCTATGAACGCACGCAAACCCTATCCCTATGAGTATCTTTGAAGACTGGGCCGGCAAATCCTGGAGATTGACGAAGTCACCACAGGCGCCTCGCTGTCGACGGGTACGTTGCCTACCACTGAAAACACAAAGTCGTTAAATCTTGGAAAATTCGCTCCCACGAGGAGTCGAACCCAGGACAGTGCTATTGAGGCTATTGTAACCACTAGGCTACATGCCCTTTTGCCAACACTATATATATATATATTTAGTTTTGCCTACTTTTTATAATAATCGTATAGAACTTTTACCCGTAAATTTTATATTTTAAAACAGAGTGAGTATATTTTATATTTTAAAACAGAGGGAGTATATTTTTCTCCCTTGTCTCGTTGGAACCGGACGCCAAAAGACAAACCTTCACCCCCATGGAGAGACGACCATGGCAAACCGTGGCTTTTACCCTATCCTTCCATCGAGATCGATGATTGACTGATCAAGGTAAAGTACAAACCGGGTCGTCGTCAGAGGCGCTGCCCGTATTCCGAAGATGACCAAGTCAGTCAACGTTTTTGCATAAAAGAGAGAATAAAAACATGTGAGAGCAAATAATGCCACAACCCAGTTGGCACGTACATTCGCTAATTAACAAATCAGTCAACTCCAAGCTACAAGTTAACTTGCTCGCTACAACGTAAACCCCGGATACAACTCGCAACATATACATAAGGAGCTAATTAGCGCACTAATTTCTCGGTCGCCTGCTAGCTAGAGCTTCGGCTGCCAAACAATGGCGCTCTTCCTTTTCTTCGCTGCAATCGTCGTGTTAGCCGCCGCGTCACCTGCCATCGGCCAGCTGCCAGGTTCATAATCCTTTTTCTTATATGCATATTCATCCTAGCTACTAGCATGCATGATTAATGCAAACTAGTTTCTGTACTCCCTCAATCAAAACATAGCATATTTATTTATTTATTTATTGAAAACGAAGGTAATATAAAATTAATACTCCATAACAACGGTTCATCATATCAATCGTTAGTTCATTAACTATTATATAGTCGATGATTCTCAATTCTCTTTTGTGTCCGTTGCCATTTTCTTTTTGAGCACGAATATGTATACAAAATGCAGGTTTTTTGAGCATTGACTGCGGTCTAGAGGCCAAATACAGCGGCTACAAGGACACTGACCTCGGCATCGTCTACGTCTCCGACGGCCCGTACATTGACAACGGGGAGAACCACCAGGCCTCGGGGGACAGTACCACCCGGCGTCCTTACCTGACGCTCAGGAGATTCCCCACAGGGGAGAGGAACTGCTACGCCCTCCCCACCGTCTCCGGGGACAAGTACCTTGTCCGGGTGGTGATAGCGAGGGACAGCCAGAACAGCTCGTCGACGGCGACGACGACGGCGACGCTGCAGTTCGACCTGCACCTCGGGGCGAACTACTGGGACACCGTGCACGACGACGGCACCGAGGTGTACGAGGCGTTGTTCATGGCGTGGGCGAGCTGGGCGCCGGTGTGCCTCGTCAACACCGGCCAGGGAACGCCATACGCGTCGGCGATTGAGCTGAGGCCGCTCGGCAGCGAGATCTACCCGGCCGTCATGGCCAACCAGTCCCTGCGCTTGTCTAGTCGGCAGAGGATGGGGCAAATAAACAGCTCTGTTACTCGGTAAGTTCTTCCATGGCAGTACGTACTTTTTTAAAAAAATAATTACTCCCTCCAATTTTTTTTATACGACTTTGGCTAGTTCAAATTTATACAACCCAACGTCATACATATATGCATAGAGGTAGTACTTAATTATGGGCAATTATAAATTTACCACTACTTTAAAACATTATTGCAAGACTACCATTAGAAAATTACAAAAATATCATTAGAACTGTCATTCGAGTAACATCCTTACAAAATTAAAAAAACCGGTGGCAAATTTGCAAATGCCCCTACTAATTACTATATTTGTGAATCCATACCACCGTGTTATGCTTCTATTTAAATAACTAGTTGATACCCCACGCTTTGCCGCGGGATACGTGGATGAATGTATGTTATACATTATAGAAATGATAGATACACATATTTAAATAATATAAAAATAATGTGGACAGATGATTTGACATTGATTGCATATTGAGTTCTAAAAATACAACAAAATTATAAACGATATGTCATATTTGCATGATATTCAAAATAATCTAGATAATAATTGCTAATGGGCGATAATGTGGCATACTTGTATTTGATTTAAAATACACCAGTAGATAATAATTGCTAGTAGATAATGATAGAGCGCACTTTCATATTAAGCTTTAGAAGTTATTGGACATACTTTATAGTAACATATAGAATTTTTTGGAAATTATATATAAATAACTACTAATTAATTTTAACTTTTTAGTGCACGGTCTGAATTACCCCTAAACTATCAAAAACGTCCGATTTACATCCTAAATTATGATACCAAATATTCATTACCCTCGCAGCTTGTTGGACAGGAAAAATAACCACCCAACCCAGTCAAAAGTAGTTTTTTCTTTCTGCGTGGCACGTGCTCGGCAACCAAGTCAACAGATTACAAAAAGAAAAGGCTAAAGAAATATGTTGGCAGACACACATGTTAGTCCCAAAGGATTTGTTCCATAGTAGAAAAAACCGGATTGGACTGACGGTTCAACCAGAAAAAAATCAGCACCAGCTTCTTCACCGGGTCGGTTTGTTTCCAGGACAGTCTATGTGATTACCCGGTGTGAACCGGCTAAATCGGACAGTTTTCATGAAAAATCGCTGAACCGGGGACTCCAAAACCGGCCGGCTCATGCGAGCTGGGCCATCGGACGGCATCTTCCTTAATGGGCTGCTCAAGCCCTAAGGCCCAAATATGTTTTATTGTTCAAATATGGGGTGAAGCGTGAGGATCGAACCCTGGTCTGCTGGTTGGAGCTGCGAGTTTCCCACCAGTACATTCTGGTGTGAAACAAACACGAAGCATTTTATTACTTAAAAACCGAGGTCGGACCAGCGACCTAATGGTCGAACCGTTGGACCAGCGAACCAAGGCCTTTACCGGTTCGACGTCCGGTCGGAGTTTTTATACTATGATTTGTTCTTCCTTTCGTTCCCCTTTCTCTCTCTATCCCTCTCTCTGGGCGCAAGGAGGCGCCCTGTCCAGATAATTTAAATCTTGAGGCCCAATACAGCAGTAAATAGTGATTTATGGATTAAAAAATCAATCACTAACCAAAAACCATTCACAAATATAAGCGCCTCTAAATATCTTGAGAGATTAAGGATGTAGAGAAAATAATATGGTGCCCCTCATTAAAAATGGGGGAATTTACTATTTGCCACTCTCTCAAAATGTCAGTGCTCAAATGTCACTCTCCTAAATTTTCATTCCCAAATGCCACCCGGGCCCACATGTCAGCCTCACTCTCCATTCAAACAAAAGTGATGCGGGACCCGATGCTGAGTGAGGCTGACATGTGGGCCCGGGTGGCATTTGGGAATGAAAATTTGGGAGAGTGGCATTTGAGCACTGGCATTTTGAGAGAGTGGCAAATAGTAAATTCTCCCTTAAACGGGAGGTGGGAAGGTGGTTGAAAGTAAAATCAGCAAAAAATTAAATAAGGTGTAGCTGGGTGGGAGAAAGTGTTTATATTTGTGAAGTAGATTATATTTATGTATTTTATATTGGCAAGAGTTCGCATCAAAGTATATTAATTCGTATTTTGAAGTTATAATATTAGTTTTTATTTTATCCCTTAAGAAAAGGAGAAAGGTAAGTTGTTGGATATTGTTCTTTGAACGAAGTGATTGACAGCTAAGGAAGAAATCAATCCCTTACACAAAGATACTCCTGTAATGTTCCTTTTGTTCTAATCCTTTCAGCCGGCATTCCGGCAAGTTTTCCCATAATCTTTAATTTTTACTCCCTCCGTTTCAAAATGTTTGACACCATTGACTTTTTAGTACGTGTTTGACCATTCGTCTTATTCAAAAAATTTAAGTAATTATTTATTCTTTTCATATCATTTGATTCATCGTTAAATATACTTTCATATACACATATAGTTTTACATATTTCATAAATTTTTTTAATAAGACGAACGGTGAAACATATGCTAAAAAGTCAATGGTGTCAAACATTTTGAAACGGATGGAGTATTTCTAATCCTGATGATTTCCATGGTTTCTCCTTCTTGGATGGCTTAGCACGTCCGCTATGTTAATCCTTGAACGTGATTATCGTCCATCATGTGGCCTGACCTTTCTTGAGTCGAACTTATATGCTCCCTCTGTATAAGAACATAGTGTGTATTTCATTTTGAAAATAATCTCTAGGACTAAACTTTGATCATTGACTGTTCATAAAATGCATTATTAATATCTATGGAACCAACAATTATGAAATCACTTTGCAATACGAATATATTAATAAAACTTATATATACACACACACACTTATACTTAATCCATAAAAAGTTTGACTTTTCAAAAATAAATACGTCTTATATTTTTATATGCAGGGACAACTGTATAAGTATATATGCTTCCTAGTTTTGACAATAATATGCATTGAGAATTAGTTGCTATTTTTGCTATTGTTCATTAGTTAACTAACTAGGAAGGTAACCCACGCATTCGCGTGGACATGTATTGTAGTTTGTTTTTCAAACACTAATAATGATAGAATATAAACTGCAGAACATTTCTAGAATATAAATCGGAAAGGTATTTCGCACATATGGACGGACATCTTATTTGTTATTAAGAAAATGCTAAAAGGATTCATACATCACTATATATATACTGTAAGGGAATTTAGATTATCCTACAATAAAAAAGAAATATATTTACCGTAAAATAGACGGTAGATTTTAATATACACTTACGTGATAAGAATGTCTCTTAGATTTAAATAAAAATCCCGATATCAAATTGCTAGAACCTTCGATAAAAGAAAGAGATGTTGTGTATGAATCGCTCACCTATTCTTCTGAATTATATGTATCCACGCGATTAATTTTTGGTTTTGATGTGCAAAAGCAAACCATTTCCATGGGAAGCATTACTATAATGAATTCCTTAGCAACCTTTATAACAAATGGAATATACCTAATTGTGATGAATCAAATATTGCTAAGCCTTGGTATTTACTACTGCTCAGAATTAGACCATAAAGGAATTTCTATCTACAACGGGACTATAATATTAGACCATAGAGGCCGTTGACAATAAATTTGTGCCGGCATCGATGATTTTTCCTTATTAGTATTTCTTTCCGATTCTACTATGTACGTGTGCATGTTTTCTTTTTATTTTTGGCTTTATCTTTTTTCAATCATATATGGTGTAGGTATTTAAGTTTTGTTTTTTTTTTGGGAGGGAGACGATCATACGACATAAGCACGTTATGTTTTTTTTTTTGTGGATAGAGATTAGCAATGGGAATTTTAAGAGCTCTAATTCAATATTTAAAATAGGGTCCACTAATTTAAGTGAAAATTGAAGGTTGAGCGCCACGTGAAAATGTCTAGGAGTGTTTGTAGGAGCGCCACGTGAAAATGTAGGAGCGTATATAGGAAGTTTAATAGACTTTTAGTATATAATAGATTTCTAGGATTTCTCTAATTTATTTGAGAGTCACGTAGCGTTGTAAAAGCATTTGTAGAAAGTTTAATATACTTTTAATATATAATAGATAGATTTAGAAGATGGTGTAAAGAACATTGATTGGATATTTATTATAGATCTTTATTTAACTAAATATATTTATTTTCGTGAAGTAATATATTTTATCGAAAATCATATTTTAAAGACTGTTGGTTTTTATGGACGTATGTTTTCTCTTGTCTTTTTTATGTTCATGTGATTTTTTTTCCAGCAAGATTAGGAAAGATCACGTACATTTGCACGTATGGAATTATTTGTATCGTACAAACTCATACGTACAGTTGTAGCGCCTGTATTGTAAACATGCGGAAGTTATTATTTGTTAATATTAGATCTAATCTAATGGTGTAAACTATCATATATACAATTGTAGCGTCTGTATTGTAAACATGAGGAAGTTATTATTTGTTAATAATAGATCTAATCTAATGGTGTAAACTAACGGGTCCACCAATTTAAGTGAAGATCAACGGTAAGATTAGATAGTACCATGTGGCGACTTAGGAACATTTATAGGAATGTCACATGGCGGTTTAAGAGCGTTCGTAGGAAGTTTAATGGACTTTTAGTATATAATAATAGATAGATAGATAGAGATATTTTTGTCACTTTTTTCAGCAAACTTTATAAAACTACATATACTTTGACCAAAAGTACATGTTTTATGGGACGTATAAAAAATTTGGCACCAAAATTATCCAGAAACTATCATTGATCAAGGTTTAAAGTTTATGAAATTAGCGAAAAGGAAGGCATATAGTATGTCACAAAACTAAAGATTTAATGTTAATTTTATCACGAAATTATAGCTTTTGCAACTCAGACAGAACAATAGTGCTAGGAATCCAAACTATATATAAAACAAGTTGTTTTATGATGATTTCATTACTAAATTTACTGTTTGGTAATACTCCGCTTAAGCATGTATTTCATAACAAATTTAATACTAAATCTACAGTTTTATGATATGCCATATTATATCGGTAGTTTTTTATAGTTTAGTCAAAAACATATGTAGGTCTATGAATTTATGATTTTTCACTCCATTCACCTAGGTTTCCTGATGATCAATATGATCGGTTCTGGTGGACGATGCCCACTAACCCAATGTGGGCGAATCTATCAACCACGTCGAACATTCAGGAGGAGTCCACCATGTTTGGGGTTCCCTCGGCAATCCTCCAGAAGGCCGTCACAGTGGCCGGGAACGGCACTATGCTCAACATCATGTCGGAAGACAGATCATTCTTTGAGTTCATGGTGTTCCTGCACTTGGCTGACTTCCAGGACAACAAGATCCGGCAGTTCAATGTCTACTTCAACAGCGACAACCCTCTCCCATACATCCCACAATACCTGGCCGCTGATTACGTTTACAGCAGAAATTGGTACAGCTCCACAGATGGAAAGTTCAACATCACTCTTGCGGCCACCGCCAAGTCCTTGTTGCCCCCGATGCTCAATGCGCTCGAGATCTACACTCTCGTCGCACATAGCACTCCCACGACTTTTTCGAAAGATTGTAAGAAACCCTTCCCCCCACCACATACAAAGTATGCATCCTACTTCTCATACTATATCAAAGAATTAAGTTGCATCGACCATAATTATACTTAGTTATGTGTTATATTTATTTTTTTTAAGACTGGTACTTACGAATCTAAAAAAATGCACCAATTTGCTGCACAGAGTTGCGTTTATATATATAGATATATATTTTAAAGATAACATAAATATACCTTTTGCCTCTGCCAGACTAAATATATGTATATAGGATGTACTCATGACTCCAACACCAGCACACCACTCCATCAATGATTATTCTTACAACTAGTGTGCGCGCACATATAGTACATACTATTTATTTTACTAGATATCCTATAACAACAAACAATCCACTGAAAATTTATGAATTAAATATGTATGTGCAGTGGCGGAGCCAAAATTTTCTCAAGCCTTGGGCTGAATTAGTGTGATTTTCATAGGTTTATTCTTTTCTTCTAATTTTTCAAATTTTAGAGTGTTATTTCAATGGGTATTTAAGATCAGGACTCAAGAGTAGAATTTTGAAATTTTGCACATGCATATGATCTTGTGAATTTCAAATTTTGCGTTATGTGCAATTTCTATTTTTTTTTGCTGAAACTTCTCTTTATGTAACTATGCTAGTTGATGCCATCATGGCTATTAAATTTGAATACGGGATAAAGAAGAATTGGATGGGTGATCCATGTTCCCCGTCCCGATTTGCATGGGATGGTGTGATATGCAGGAACACAAGTGATAATATTCCAAGGATAATATCTCTGTAAGTATCATACACAAGATCTTCCTTATACTATTGTTACTTTTGTCTTATGTTGGGTTACTTGAAAATTGTTGTCCAGCGATCTCTCCAACAGCAACTTGCATGGGGTGATATCTAATAACTTCACACTTCTCACAGCACTTGAGAATTTGTAAGTCTATATGAAATTCCTTTAGCTTTTGTTACTTATGATATCTGGAATTTACATATGACATCAATCATGACAAACTCAAACTTTGGAACATATCTCCACCCCCCCGCTCTCTCTCTCTCTCTCTCTCTCTCTCTCACACACACACACACAAACACACGCCACGCCATGCGACTTAAACTTTACATTAGTGTAGGCTTATTGTGCAAGTTTCATGGAGTTGAAGCTTAAGGTAGTCCAATATGTAGTTTAAGTAAGACCAAAAAGCTAATAACTATACTGCAATATGAAACAAGCATAAGGTTTAATTTCTTTAAAGAACATATCAAACAAAACTAAGCTGATAATACCTTCGTTTTGAATTACTTCTTGCTCTAGTTTTATACTAAATCAAACATTTGTATATTTCACCATCAATTTCGAAATATTCATATAGTTTACAATAATAAGATTTACATTTTTAGATTCACCTTGAGAAATACTTTCTTAATATATACTCCCTCTATGCCAAAATAACTCAACCTAGTATTAGATGTGACATATTCCCTATGTCCAGATTCGTTGGCCTACGATGGGTCACATCCCATCCTAGGTTGAGTTATTTTGGGACGGAGGGAATAGTTCATATGTTGTTAAACTATACGAATTACTAGAAATTAATTGTGAATGATTTACATGTTTGATTTACCACAAAGATAAAATGATAAATAATTTGAAACAAAAAGTATATCTTAGCCGAGATGGCTCACATGCATGTGTTGCAGTATGGTTGATAGCTTACATAAATTAGGACAAATGATCATATGTTTTTATTAAGCATACAGCCTTTAAATTAATCGTATTCATGAAGTGAGAAGAAAGGGCAAGTGGTTGGGGGTAAGCTTAGAATTAATCATATGTATACGTGGGCATGCTTTCATGGAAGAGTTTAGATGAGTTAGGTTGTTACACATACACCCAATATGCCTAAGAGAAAGTAGATTTAGTTGGGTTGTTTCACATACACCCCGCATGTTTAGGTGTTAGATTAGAGGGGCGGAGTGCAGGAGGGCCGGTTAGCCTCCTACTTGGCCGAGCCTGGTGACGGCCGGCGCCGTCCTGCTCCTTCTCCTTGCAGGTGGCTTCTCCACAGCGCAGCGGCCATCCTGGCCCTCCTCCTGGTTGAGCAATGAGAAGTTGAGAACAGAGAGAGAACCAGAGCAACGAACATGAGGGAGGGAGAGGGTGGATCGCAGATGCTATGATCTGTGTATTTTTTCAGCTTGCTAATCTGTACAGAGAATAATGAAAGAAATTTATATTGACTTAATCCCTCCAAATTGGGAAATTATAGGTGACAATGAAATGGGTGGTGTTTTATTAGTTGCAATGTATAAAGGTGGCTATGATACGGAGGAAGTATCACACTGCTACTATGATACTTTGAAATATACTTTTTCTCTAGGAAATCTATAGATATTAGTATATACTCACGCTAAAGACATATATATTATTTTGAGGAAAATCCCATGTCAAGGTACCATATCACCGCACCAATATATTCAACCGAGCGCAACCAACCAAGCATGCTCGAAAGGAGGGCATGAACCTGACCATGCTGATGATAGTCATTGTGAAATGTCTCTACTGAAGTTGTGTAGTATTAATATACCATCGACTCAGTTGATCGGGTCATCGACATCTTGTTGTCACCAGCAGTAGACAAGGTAAAGAAGGATGATATGGTGTCCAAAGGAGAGGTGAAAAAAGTGTAAGGAGGAGGGACGCAGATTCAAAATTGAGGATTTGTGTGTAGAGCCGAGTATTGGGTAAACATAAGGATAGTATTTCTTAGGCTTTTTAGGGAAGCCTAAGATTTTAAGAAACTACTGGTTTGGTAACCAGCTTACGAGAATATAGAAAAGCTGGATTTCTAAGCTTCTACTTCATTCGCTTCATCCGCTTCATATTATAAGTTGTTTGATTTTTTTTTCTAGTCCAACTTCTTTAAGTTTAACTAAATTTATAAAAAGAAATAGTAGTATTTTCAACACAAAATAAACATATTATCAAACTATATTCAATGCTAGATTTAATGAAACTAATTTTATATTTTAGATGTTGTTAATTTTTCTCTAAACTTGGTCAAACTTAACAAAGTTTGACTAGAAAAAAGTCAAACGCCTTATAATATGAAGCGGAGGAATTAGCTTCTAGTTCATTTCTGGAATCTACGGCTACAGCTTCTCAGAATATGGACGAAAAGCTAACTGTTTGGGAGAGCTGGAGGAGAAGGAATCAAGACCAATAACAAATTAACTTGTGTTCGCTGCCATGTTGCAAGCTTTAGGGTTGGACGTTCCAAATTGAGGAGGAAGTTGGTTTAGTAGCTTGGAAGTCGATGACTTACACCCATAGACAAGATTAACCATCGGCACTCTTCCTCAACCAGTCAGTGTGGTTCCTACTATAACTGATTTTCGAGGAAGAGAAGAAAGCTTTAATTTTTAGATAATCCGTATGGGCATTTTGCTAGTTTTTGTTGTGTTAATATTTGGTTTTCCTACTTCAATTGTGCAACTATTTAAGAATTTGCCTTGCAACAATATAAGTTGGTCGATGTTAATTACTAAAACATATTTAAGTTGGTAGATAACTGATTATCTACCAAGTTTCCCCGCTTTTTTATTCTTTATATGTATAGATTTTTTTCTTGTAGATTGTCGACAAATCAAAACATTACTTAAGGTCTGAATTTCATGTTAATTTCACAGAAATTTGACAGGCAACCAACTGAATGGAACAATTCCAGACTCCTTGTGCAAACTAAATGCAGGGTCATTCATTTTCAGGTCTGGATATTCTTGTTGGTATTGTTCTCCCAATTAATATTATCTGAAGTTTGGAAAGAAATTCTCCTTCTGTGATCATTAGATATCTGACCATTAATGTACTTGCTTTCTACACCAAAGTAAACCCTAAACTCATGGTTTTATGTACTTTCAGTTATAATTCTGATCAAGATTTGTGCAAAAAAACAAGTCCGTCTTCTTCAAGAAGCAGAGCAACTATATTAGCTATCTCAATAGCAGCTCCCGTGATGGTAGTGGCTATACTTGGTCTTTCATATTTAATATGGAGAGTTAAAAGAAAGTCCAACAGTAAGTATGCTCTTCTATAACCTTTAAGGAAATATATTAATTGATTACGAGAGTTTTACTTCAGTGGCAATTTCTTTTATATAACTGGTTTTTTGTGCGAATAAGTTTTCGCATACAATCCTCCCAGAGTTCCAGAACCCACAAATGCTTCAAGAAATGAAAAATATCATTGGGATCATCTACAAGAAAATGAGAATCGTCAATTCACCTATAAGGAACTGGAGAAGATTACTGATAACTTCCAACTGATAATTGGAGAAGGAGGGTTTGGACGTGTGTACCACGGTCGTTTAGAAGATAATACCGAGGTCGCTGTCAAGATGCTTTCTGGAACATCGTCAAGTGGGTTTAATGGGTTTTTAGCTGAGGTAACAACTTCAGAGTACAAATTTCGACATAATACATGTGATTGCAAACTTGTGAGTCACACAGTAGCATTGTGCACAGCTTCAGATATTTGCACAATTTTTTTTATCTCATTATATAGGTTCAGAGCTTGACAAAGGTGCATCACAAGAATCTAGTTTCATTGGTTGGTTACTGCTCGGAGAAGGCTCATTTAGCATTGGTTTACGAATACATGTCTAGAGGCAATCTGTTTGATCATCTGAGAGGTTTGTATATTGCAAAGTTAGTTCGGTTGAAAGTTTGAGCCTAAGAATTGACATGATGCATGTGTCACTATTTCAAAATTGCATGTTGATCGATTTGTAGAAATACCAATATCTGAAGTAAAAATAATTTGTTGGGCTATCTACATGACTATCTCTTCCGTGTAAAATGAATGCAACACAAAGTAACACTTAAATCTTATTTTTCCTTCAAAAAGGAAAATAAAACAGTGTAATCATAGTTGCATATATCTGATTCATCATGAATACTTTCTAGTTTCTATTTGTCAAAGGCTAATTTTGATTAATTTATTCAATATAAGAGTGTGATAGAATTGCATATATTTTCTGAAACTGAGATACCTTTGGTTTGTGTTAACGTTATTCTTTCCACACATATGAAGGTAAAAGTGGTGTTGGCGAAAACTTGAATTGGGCAATGCGTGTCCGAGTTTTGCTGGATGCTGCACAAGGTACATATACTGCTATACATACAAATACAAGGATGCATATAAATAGATTCAGTAAATTACACAAAACTACAAAATAATTTATCCAAATAATCACAAAACTGTTGTATCAGAGAACTGTAGATTTTTGTGCATATATGAGTTATCAATGAACTATAGGTTTTAGGTTCTATCACCATATGTAGTTCACTAATACAAAGTCTTAAACTTTTGCAGTAATTTGAATATAGTATCTGTAGTTTTATGAAATTTACTCATAGATTAATCTTAAGTACATGTGTTATTACTCAAGAACTCTTATCACTATTTTTTTTTGACATGTGATATATGTAGGACTGGATTATCTGCACAAGGGTTGCAACAAGTCAATAATTCACCGGGATGTGAAGACTAGTAACATTCTGTTGGGTCAAAACTTACGAGCTAAAATAGCAGATTTTGGACTTTCTAGAACTTATATTAGTGATTCGCAATCTCACATGTCAGCCACTGTAGCTGGATCAATGGGTTACATTGACCCCGAGTATGTTCTTCTATATCCCTATCATATCATTGTTTACTTGTTTTGCATATATTCAAAAGAAAATTAAATTATTTCAATGCATTTTTCCAAGGTACTACCAAACTGGCTGGATCACTGAGAACAATGATGTCTATAGCTTTGGTGTTGTTCTTCTAGAGGTAGTCACCGGTGAGCTTCCGATATTACAAGGCCATGGTCACATCATTCAGCGTGTGAAACAGAAGGTTGATTCAGGGGACATCAGCTCCATTGCCGATCAGCGACTTGGGGATGACTATGATGTTAACTCCATGTGGAAGGTGGTAGAAATCGCTTTGTTGTGCACGGAACCTGTAGCAGCTCGGAGGCCATCCATGGCAGCCGTGGTTGCACAGCTGAAGGAGAGTCTAACATTGGAGGAAGCTCGTCAGGAAAGGGGACTCAAGGAGAACCCAACGGATGATGTAGTGGTGGCTATGGTGCCCACGTTCGGTCCATCAGCAAGATGAAGATCAAGCTGTACCTGTACCTACCCATGGTGCATCGTTCATGGTATCGCACCACAACTGTACAATGCTCTTGTGATAAATTATGTAATGTTAAGCTATGTATGCTCATGCGTGCATTGTGATGGATTAAGTTTGCTTCTATTTTTTTCCAAGTGCACATCTGGTATTTCTTATCTTCTTTCTGTGCTTAAACTAATCTATATAGTGATAAATGGGGAGTTAATTTGTGCATTCCATTATTATTGTTATTGTTATTTCCTTATGCAAATTATGTTCAAGTTTTGTAGCATGTAGGAACTGATTTGAGCTATTCTTTGGTGCAAAATCAAAGCGTGTTTGATTGTTATTTTGTGATGAACAATTGGCATCTGACATAATTGGTTTTGATGTTTGGAGATTATTGGCGAAGTGGTTTTGGAAATGATTGGAATTTTTTGGTTTTGGAAATGATTGGTTTTAATAGGTTTGGACCGGTAAGATCGGGCTGTGGTAGCCGGTCAGAGCGGCCAGCCTATGGTCTGACCGGCCGACGTTGTGTCGGTTTTGGTTTAGGGTTGATTCTTTGAATAGACATGGATAATTCATGTTTATGACATTTATATGGATACTATGCATATATAATACTGTTGTTTGCGAACAATGTGTCAAGTTGGTGAGAACTTGTGCTCGGATATAGTTTCTTGGTTGATACATGTGTAGGTGAGTCTTAATGCCTCGGAAAAGCGTTGCCAATGATGGATCGAGAGTCAATTTGGGAGAAGATGACGTCCGAACGATCATGATATCATGCAGGATGCTTAGGCTCAAAATCAATGCATGTGGTTGGTGGAGATTCCATATGTTATACGATAGAGATATTATGTGTGTATGGGATGCGGAGTCAAATTTGGAGGGAGTCCAAATTTAGTACAATTGGAGTTTGTACAGTTCGGTTCATGTACAGGAATGTTTCCAACGGGATTATGACTTCTTGTATAATGTTGGTTCGTGGCTTTAGACTGTCTACCTTGGGTATAAACAAAGAGGGAGGGTGTGGCCTTCCGTTATCGATTTTGACAGAGTTGAGTTTACAGTAAAGTTTGGGTTTCAAGTTTAGTCAAGATTTTCGTGAGGAGTACTGTTGTTGCACTTTGTAAACACAGAGAAAAGTAATAAAGTTTTAATCTACTATGAGAGATCTTCGATTTGTGTTTGCTCGGATTTCGATGGTCACATCGGCGAGTGGCAGTCACACTGGCAGGTGCACGGCTGTCACACCGGCGACATCGTGGCGGTCACACCGGCGGCACCATTGCTGTTATATTAGCGGCAACGACAGCAGGAAAAGGCGAAGCGAACAGTTGGACCAGGCGAAGCGAACAGTTGGACCGGTCAGACCGGTGACGCAGGCGGTACAGAAGGGAGGAGCAGCTAGAGGCGGCTGCCGTGGTTGCCCTGAGGCGAGATCCTACATCAAGACCCGTCAAAGAGTTTCTCGTAATTTCCGACAATGTTGCTCTCCCTATTCAAAAGCTCATAGCAAGTACCATAGATCAATCTCTCACTGTCATTCTCAATAGTAAACTTGAACCTGCTATGATGTCAATTTTGGCTCGCTCATCACCTAGTTCAATTCCAAGTACTAGCCAGCCCCTGTTCATCATATATATAGCAGGACCGATGAAGCCGTTACACAAAACGTTGGGAGCAAGGAAAATCCTATATGCCTTCACCCGGTCTATTGTCACAGACCGACACCGGTCTGACCGGCCCACTGGCTAGTTTGACCACGCCTCTGACCGCCGGTCAGACCGGACCTTCGTCCCGGTGCAAGAAATAGATCTAATCACAAATAATGATGTTTTGCACCATTATCAGGCACCTAATCCACACGTAGCTCATGTTAATGCTAATCCCCATATTCCCCCACCTATGCATAATATTTATAATGCTCCTAATCATGCTTATGGAGGGTATCCACAAGATGCTCGATATGACCAATATAATCATATTGTGCCACCGCAACCACCTATTCCTAGGCCACCAAATCCACAGCCAAGGCCCGAGAATATGGACGAAAAAATTAGGAACATCATTAGGGAAGCATTTGAACTTAAGCCAAGGAATCGTGCTAAGGTTTATCAAAAGTCGTATCCTGATAATTTTGATAACATACCATACCATCGTACTTTTAGAGTCCCTGAATTTACTAAGTTTAATGGTGAAAATGGTAGGACTACTTAGGAACACATAGGCCAATTCCTTGCACAATGTGTCGAAGCTAGTAAACGTGGATGCTGTTAAGTTGCGCTTGTTTTCTTTGTCTTTGTCTGGTACTACTTTTACATGGTCTACTTCTTTGCTAGCAAATTCTATTTATACTTGGGCTTAATTAGAACAAAAATTTTCATGATTACTTTTATACCGGTGAAACTGAGCTTAGGTTGTCTAATTTAATATCTGTTTGGTAAAAGTATAATGAATCTGTTACTGATTATATCAAAAGGTTTAGAGATACTAGAAATCTGTGTTTAGTTTAAATATAATTGTGATAGATTTGGCCGACATGGCTTATAATGGTTTACTTGCTCCTATTAAAGAAAGATTAGATGGCCAACAATTTCTTGATGTTACTCAACTAATCCAAAAAGCTCTGGCTCAAGAAAGCTAGGTTAAAGAAACTAAGAGGTTTGTTAGGTCCAATGATAAGAAGCCTAATGTTAGTATTGTTGAATACCCTGATGATAGTGATTCTAATAATGATGATGGTGATCATGATATTTTTGTTGCTGAGTGGTCATGGACCAACAAGAATAAACCTTTTGTTTGTTCTAACTTGACGTCGACTCCTCACAAAGGATCGGCAAAGTGAGATTAAAGTATAGTTTTCATGTGGCCAAGTGTGATAAGATTTTTTATTATCTTTTGCAAGAGAAACAAATTAGGTTAACCAAAGGCCATGCATACCATCATTAGAGGAATTGAGGCGTCATTCTTATTGCAAATGGCATGATTCTTATTCTCATACTACTAATGAATGCAATGTGTTTCGTGGACAGGTTCAATTGGCCATAGAGGAAGGACGATGGTAATTTACTGAATGTTCTAAGATGAAGCTAGACCATGATCCTTTTCCTGTGAATACTATTGACTTCAATAATAAAAAGGTGTTGATTCGGTTGGAGCAAGTCGTATCTACCAAGGGGAAAGAAGTAGTGGTTGAAGAGCCTAGACCCAAGATGATTGTGCCAAAAAGCCCAGAAGTTGGTGTTTGGAAGGAGAATAAGGGTGAAACTTCAAGCTCTAGAACACCACGGAAGCCGATGGTGTCTTTTGATATGCTCTTGAACAAGTACGAAAAGAAAGGTGTTGAACAACGACATAACAAGGGTAAAAGACCAAGATCACCTCCTAGAGAGAGATTTGATCATTCACCAAGACGATTGGAGCAACCTTTCCCTTATCATCCTCAAGTCAAGCCAACGGGACCTTGTCCAATGCCATCGCCGGATTATCCTTTCCCTTCATGCCATGGGGGGCATCGCCACCAATGTATGATTACATGCCACCAATGCTGCCAATGCAATTCCATCAAGGTTGGGTGAAACCACGGAGGTCAGTACATCAGCGTTTGTCTTCGTCAAGCAAAGTCCGGTTTCAATAAAAAAAAATCGGTTTGAAGAAGAGAGGGGGAGGAGAGAAGCTTGTCAAGGTGGAGACAAGGTCTTCTGAGGTGATTACTATTAGAGTGGGGTCTCATTATATACCAATACCTACTGGAGATGAAACCAAGGTGGTTTGAAGTGATGAAACCGAAACCGAGATTAGCACAGCGTAGGACACCGATCGGACCAGGACCTCTAGCCGGTCTGACCGGCGACTTCAGGTCGGTCTGACGCGCCTCAAGGCAATGATATGATAGCTACAGAGTGGCGGCGCTACAGAAGGGAGGAGCAGCTAGAGGCGGCTGCCGTGGTTGCCACCTTCGTCGCCGGTGGCTGATCCATGAGTGTCAACACCCTACAACACTTGCTGCCCATGCCCACCTCGCTCTGTCGTGTCTACCTTTGTCGTCCTCTTTTGTGCTCCCACCTTGCTTGTCCTTGTCTTCATCGTTTAGTGGCTCGTCGGAGCTCAAGGAGACCTGCCCCTCAGCCGATGCACCCAACTGCTGCTGGATATTGATCTGTTTGATCCCACTCATTGTTTGTGTATCTGGTGAGAGCAGATTTCTCATGCAACACTGACATATTTTTGAAGGAAACTATGGCGGTTGCTGTTGGCACCAGCCTGAACTTTTATTGAACTGATGAAACATTTACTGGAGAAGGGTTACAGGGGGATGAGAGGGGGAGAACTAAATTAAGAGCTAATTACAGAGAGGTTTGAGGCCCAGTTGCACAGCTATTGTTTGCTCTCGGCATTGTTACATCGGTGGGACCAAAGCTCAATGTCACTAGCACAACGCCCGGAGAACTAACGTCGCGGGTTCATCAAGGGAATTGAAAACCTTGTTGTTGCATCGATTCCAAATATTCCACATGGCGGTGAGTAGGATAGTGCGCTAGACTCGTGGAGTGGTGGGTTGTCCGGCGAGAATGCTACCTAGCGATCGATCGCTAGGGGTCGCTAGGGGCGATCAGATCCCTCCACCTGGTTTCCTTTTTTGGCACCGCATTACTTTCCTATTTTAGTAAATTTATGCATCTAAAGTTTGTACACCTCAAGTTTACACATCTCCACACAAAAAAAATTAAAAAAACAAAAATTTAGAAAAATTTATGTATAGAAATACTATATATAAAAAATTTGAATTCAAATAAAAATTTGAATCGGTTATGTAAACTTTTGACTTATAAACTTTGGGTCTATAAACTTTAGGTGTACAAACTTTAGATGTATAGAAATACTATATATAGAAAATATTTGAATTCAAATTCAAATTTGAATCAGATATAATTCAAATTCAAATTTGAATCGGGTATGTAAACTTTTGACTTATAAACTTTGGGTCTATAAACTTTAGGTGTACAAACTTTAGATGTATAGAAATACTATATATAGAAAATATTTGAATTCAAATTCAAATTTGAATCAGATATAATTCAAATTCAAATTTGAATCGGGTATGTAAACTTTTGACTTATAAACTTTAGTTCTATAAACTTTAGGTGTATAGAAATACTATATATATATAATATTTGAATTCAAATTCCAATTTGAATCAGATATAATTCAAATTCAAATTTGAAATGGGTATATAAACTTTAGGTCTATAAACTTTAGATGTATAGAAATACTATATATAAAAAATTTGAATTCAAATTCAAATTTGAATCAGATATATAAATTTTTGACTTATAAACTTTTGGTCTCTAAACTTTAGATGTGTAAACTTAAGGTGTATAAACTTTAGGTGCATAAATTTACTAAAATAGGAAAGTAATGCGGTGCCAAAAAAGGACACCAGGTGGAGGAAGGGAGGGGGGAGGGGGGTCGATCGCTATCCCCATCGCCAGGCAATCGATCGTCCATTAGGCGTACCCGTTGTCTGGGTGGAGGGATGTCCCAGACACCTTCAAGCTGCGGCAGGGAGGCGATCTGTTGTTCATCTAGGCCTAAGGCGTGCCAGATTATTGCCACTCTAGCACAGCGTAGGAAGAGGTGCTCCACATCTTTCATAAGAGGAGCAGAAAGGACAACATGTGTATGTTGCTAATCCACGTCGAGCTCGTCTCTCATTGGTGAAGATGCGCCTCTTGTGTGTAGTCCAAAGGAAGATCTTGCATTTAACTTGACCGTGGTTGTCCTATATGGGCTTAGCAAAAGGGTCATCTGTTAACCCTGACGAGCTTAAGTCGTAGGTTGTTTTTGCTATGAGGGGGCGATCTGTGGACGAGGTGCGTCTGTCTTTCGTCTCAGGGTCTAACACTAGGTGGCATACCAGGGCTTGGACAGTGGCCAATTCGTGTGTGGCCACCGTCGACAACTGGGGCCTAAGATGAAGTAGCAATTCAGGAGCAGCTAGGGCGTCCACGACAGAGATGTTGGGGCGAGTTGCATGTGAGAACAAGGCAGGGAACAGTTGAAAGAGGGCGCCGCCTCCAATCCAATTATCAAACCAGAAGGAAGTGGACCGACCATCTCCAATTATGGATTTCGAAACACTGTGGAAGTGTGCAAGGCCCGCGATGATGTCCTTCCAGATGATCGTGTCAAGGCGCGAAAGATCGCCAAGGTCACGCGAGGTGGACTGTCCATAGTAATCACGAAAGCAGTCGATCCACGGCGTGGAATCACCCTCGTGGATTTTTGAGGAGAATTTTCTGGAGAAAACATCTGTTCTCTGTCTCGAGATTTTTTATCCCGGCCACAACAATGACATAACAAGGATATTTTAATTCTGCTATGCTGCTTTGGCCTTTGGAACGTCAAAAATCCATTTCAGGTCTTGTTCGGTTTGGAGGGGATTGAGGGAGAATAATTCCACAGTGGAATAAATCCCCTCAAATCCCTCCCCCATGGGGATTAACCGAACAAGGCCTCAAGAAGAAATAAACACTTGCATCAACTTCAACTACAGGTCAATGATGACCAGTATTCTATCACTTCTGACTTACAAACTATACGTACAAGATGGAAAACGAAAACATTTTAGCAGCTAAAAGTGCTTAATTTGTCTTGCGCTGCTTCCTTTGAACAATCTTTTCGTCGGGCTGTTCCTTGAGCAATCTTGATGCTAGGCCTCTGAATTTCCTACATATGTAGAAGAAGGTCACTCCGATACTTATCAGATGTCATTCTGTTGCTCATGCATGGTGTCATGCATCCTATGATGATCAAAGGTTTTAGTTGAAGCATCCTTCTGAATATTCTAGCGGGATCATTTTTTTTCAGTCTTGAGCAACTGAATGCATTACAAAGCTTGGAAATGCCATGGCAATGTCCCTGAAAGTAAGCAATAACAAGAAAAAAATTCAGAATAGTTTTGATGTTTCTAGTGAAAATTCAGTGATTCACCACTCAATGCATGCAAATAGGGACGTGACATGTTTCTTATTAGTGCATGATTGGAAAAAGTATGAATTACCCCCCCCCCCCCCGAACTATCTCGGTCGACCGAATTACCTCCCTAAACCCGAAAACTAGACATTGCTCACCCCGAACTTTCAATACCGGACAAATTACACCCCCTCGACTCAATCTAGAGTGGTTTTGTCCTACATGGCGTACGGGTGGCAATCCAGTCAGCATTTTCTTTTTTATATCATACCTCTCTCTCTCTCCACCTGTCAGGTTCTTCACTTCCTAATCTCACAGGTGCGCCCGGCGGCGCACAGGGCAGGTGGTGCACGGCGGCACGTGGTGGGCAGGCGGTGAGCGGCGACGCGGGGACGAGTGGTGCGCCGGCTGGGAAAAGGGTTCGACGCGGCACGCTGGTGGCTACGAGGGGGTGAGAGGGCGACCGCGAACGGGGCAAGGTCGGTGACCAGGGCGACTGCGGTGGACGGGGCCGCCGGCGTCCACCTCTCTCTCTCTCGGGCGCAAGTACGCACGGTGGCGCGGCGGGTCGGGCGGTTGACGGCGGATGGAGGAGCGCATTGTATGCTGGAGCGGTGTCGGGAGGAGGACGGGCAGGAGAAGGAAGAGAGCAAGAGGAGGGAGGCAATGGCGGCAGAGGAGGAGGCCGTTCCTGCGACTGCCGCTCGCCATTTCCTCCACTCCCAGCTTCTGTCCCAGTGGCCTCCCGCCTCAGTGTCGCGCTCGTCGCAGCCTACCGATTGCTCACCGTGCGGAGGGGCGGGCGGTGGACGGTGACGCCCGGGGTGGACGGCGGCGCGCAGGAGCGGGTGGTGGGCGGTGGACGGCGACGCGCGGGGGCGGGCGGTGGGTGGCGACATGCGGGAGCGGGTGGTAGACGGCGGCACCGTCGTGCTCGTCGGGGCGCGGTGAGGCTGCGGCGGCGGCGACAACAGTGGCGGAGGCGACGCACGAGGTCCTGCGGGCGCACAGGCTGGCACAACGCCACAGTGGCCACGGTCATCGGCGACGGTCGGATTGCATTGCTGTCGGGCATCTCTGCGCAGGACCTCTTCGTCTGGTTCCCCGTCTACGGCATCCGCGTCGACGTCCCTTGCTCCAGCGTCATCTACTTCAACGTCGGCGTCGTGTTCAAGCACTTCCCCCTCGCCGTCTGCGAGGCCCCGCCGCCCTCACCTGACACGGGGTTGGGACTTGGGAGACAGTGCCGATGGGGGCAAAGGCCGCACGGACGGCACTGAGAATGGCGGCCAGCGGGTGAGGGCGGGGGCAGGCAAAGGGCAAGGACAGCGGCGCACGGGGAAAGGGGCGGCCGCCACATTGCCGGCATGTCCGAGCTCCGCGCCACCATGACGGTGGGGAAGGAGGTCGCCATCGCCGCCGCCGCCTTGCTCCACGTCCCGTCGCCATCGCCACGGCTGCCTCGCTCCACGTCCCCTCGCTCCATGTCCTGCCGCCCTCGCCGCCGCCGCCACTGCCACCGGAGCCGGCCGACCTCATCCACCCGCCTGCGCTGCTTGACCTGCGCCCGACGGCCCGAGAGAGAGGGGGAGAGAAGAGAAATAGGTGATAGAGTATATTTGATAGGTGGGCCCCACCATAAAAAAAGAAAATGCTGACTGGATTGCCACGCAGGACAAAACCGCTCTGGATTGGGTCGAGGGTGGTAATTTGTCCGGTATTGAAAGTTCAGAGTAAACGATGTCTAGTTTTCGGGTTTAGGGGGTAATTCGGCCAACCGCGGTAGTTCAGGGCAGGGGGTAATTCGTAATGTTTCCTTAGTAATTCACTATTGAGATTAGGGGAGTGACATGTTGCTGGGAGTCGAGTATATCCTCCCATAGTGCCATCTCAATTTGAGTCCAAAAGGAGCAGCACAAGGATTATGCCAGAAGAAAAACATACCTGAAACATAAATTTCAGAGACCAAGTGCTTAAAGAGAATCATCTTGCTAAATTGCAATACATTGTAAACAATTGCCTCGACAACGCAATTAGAAAGGGGAAAAAAACAACCCTGTTAATTGAAGTTTAGGGTTAATCATGAAAAGTACAAATTGCTGTGAAAGAGATCGAATAATTCACCTCCTCTTTCTCAACATATCCAGTATCCCTCACCCTCTTAGATCATAATGCTTGAATACAACTGCCAAGATGAGAAGAGATATAAACTGAATACCTTTTTTTTTTTTCTGAAAATGATAAGAAGATGCTAGCGTAGAGGACGCACAGGAATCGGGCGCGCAGAGGATGCTAGCGTAGCCGTCGCCGGAATGGATCAGAGGGCGCACGTTCGGAGAAGCGAACGGCTGCGGTGGCTGCGATTTAGGGGACTCGCGCGCACGCACGGTGGCAAAATGGGGGCAACGAATGGAGTTTGAGAAGAAAGAGGCAAATTAGAAAGAACGGCTGCATCTTGCGGGGGTGAACGCCTTGTGGCAGCGACCGCGGAGTAGAACGACGCCGGCAGGAAGTTTGCAGAGCGCCTGAGCGAGACCCGGCAGCGGAAGGATGCGCCATTGTCAAGCCAGCGGTAGGTGGTGTTTGAATGCTCCGAAGATGAAAATTAATTGTTTCACGTAAAACAAGATGTTAATAACATATAATTAATTAAGTTTTAATTATTACAAACTTGAAAAATGGATTAATCTAATATTATGTTTTTACACAAAACGTACTGTTTAGCAATTTGAAAAGCATGCCACGAAAATCCAAAACTTTATCCACTCCTTATCGTGGAAACGAACAGGACCATAGAGCGAAAACGGACAGATGAATGGATAAAAACCCAAATACCAAAATTATCCTAAACACTGAATTAGTAAAGTTAATATGTTCTTATAAATCGACGGTTCACATCATTCCTAATGCTAATATAATACTAGCACCGTAGCGTTTCTCGTATAGAAGAGTTATTGCTGCCTGATACTCTCTTTGTTTTTCAATAGATGACACAATTGATTTTTTCGTTGATATTTGACCATTCGTCCTATTCAAAACATTTATATAAAATTATTTATTTTGTTGCGATATGTTTTATCATTAAAGAAACTTTAAGTTTGACTTTAGCATATTAGCACTGATTTAGGACATATTTGAAATGAAAGATAGGAAATACCTAGTAATTGGAGCAACATAGAAATGAGATAGAATTGTACTTGTTTGTGTAAAATAGAGAATTAGAAAACAACTCATGGATCTTTCTAATCAATCACAATCATTAAAAACTTGCTTGTGTTCTTATTAAATTATAGTCATTTGAGGTTTTGAGCATTGATTTATCTTGAACTTAGCAAAGGAAAAGAAATAGACGTTGTAGTGGATGTTTAAACTCTTTATGTTTTTCATGTTAAACCTGTGGAAGGAAAATTTTCTCCATTTTTCCTATGCCACGATCCTCCATTCAGAATGAGTGGATTATGTCAGTTCGTGTAGGAATCCGAATACTCCACTTTTTAATCTTTGTTTTTTAATAGATAACACCGTTAACTTTTTACACAAATTTGATCATTTATTTTATCTAAAAATTTACATAATTATAATTTATAATTTATTTTGTTACGAGTTGTTTTATTACTAAGATTTACGTTAAGCATAATTTATATCTCATACGTTTACCTATATTTTTAAGTAAGATAAAGAATAAATTTCACTTTGGGCCTGATTTATTGACCAAAGTTTCACCATGAACCAAGTCTAACTCTACCTTTTCACTTAACATCTACCTTTTCACTTAACACCAGGTATAGTTACCTTGTTTTGCAGTTTGGACCTGGTTTAGACTTTGGGCCACCACGTTGGCTTGAGCCTGGTGAACTCAGTTTGGGGAAGAGAAACTATCAAGGAAAAAACTTTGCTCATCGCCTCGGTCTCCACTCTCGCCGCCGGTGGCTCCCGCGCCTGCGAAGCGGCATGATGCAGCGGCGGCGTGGCACGACTCGGCAGCCGTGTGCTCTTCTCCAGCTCTGGCGAGGCATGGCGCAGCGGCTGCGTGCTCTTCTTCGGCTGCGGCGCAGCACGGCGGCGGCAAGAGGAACGTCGAGGTTCTCCGGAGAGAGATGGAGAGCATGCCGGCCGCCCTCCGCAAGGTCGGCGACATGCCCTCCGACCAGCTCGACGAGCAGGTCAAGCTTTGGGCGCGCGACGTCAGGGAGCTCTCCTACGACGCCGACGACGTCCTCGACACCTTCATGGTGCGCGAGCGCGTCGACGACGACAACCACGGCTCCAAAGGGATGGTGATGAACAAGGTGGCCGGCTTCCTCCGGAAGGCCAAGACGCGCCACGACATCACCGACGAGATCAACGGCATCATGGACCTAACGAGCGATCAGCCGCGCGGGGGGCGAGGCACGTGGCGCGCGCGGAGGGGGCCGCGCGGCAGCGCATGCGTTGGGGGTGGGGCCCACGTTTTTTCCTGTTGGTTTTTTTTTTTCTGTTTTTGCTTCTCTCTTTAGTTTTTTCCGGTTTTCTTTCCGGTTTTTTCTTTTCGGTCTTTTAGCACTTACATATACCTATAAAAAGTTTGTATATGTGTATACAAACTTTGTATACGTGCATATAAACTTTGTGTACGTGTATGCAAACTTTATATACAACACGTATACAAACTTTGTATACGTACGTATATAAAGTTTGTATACTTGTATACAAAGTTTGTATACGCACATGCAAACTTTGTATACGTGTATACAAACTTTATATACGACGTATATACAAAGTTTGTATACATCGTATACAAAGTTTGTACACATCGTATATAAAGTTTGTATATGTGTATATTTTTTATACATCAAAAATATATAAATATAATATATGTATATATATTATAGTAGTAATATTAGTAGTATTATAGTGTAGTAGTACTACTAGTAATATTAGTGTAGTGGTAGTACTACTAGTAATAAACTAGTACTAGTATAGTAGCAGCTATCCGCGCAACTAGTCGCGCATTAGCCCCGGGGTGGGGGTATGGGGGTATGTGAGGGGAGCGTTTTAGTTATAATGCACATTGGGCGCGGTTTAGCGCATATATATATATATATGTATGTATGTATATATAGACAAACATACGAAAAAATGCCCGTGCGTTGCAACGGGAAAAAGAGATGAGAAAATTGAGGAGAAGTTGAGAAAGATTTAATTATGTAATTAATTAAATACAAATTTCCTGGAATACTTGATATTTTTTAAGTAGGTAGGTGTTTAAATTAATTTAAAAGTAAAGTAAGTGTGTAAATAAAATGATATGGCTGAATTTATTTTTTATGAAGTTCTCCATAATTAATTACACTTTATGGATTTTTCTTGAAATTTTTAGAACTTATTTGCTAATTTTAATAATACAAATATCATTTCAGCATTTTTTAAATGAAAATCTAAATAAGAATCATTCTTCCATTCTAGGCCATTTTCAGCCCATGGCCTCCCTCAGCCTGAATCCGAGCAACCTTACTTTCATCCTTTTTCTCTCCTCCACCTTGATCCGCAAGCACGCGTCAGGCCCGAAAAAAAAGCAAACATAAGTATAATTTACCTCCCTTTACTCCTCTCTCACTACCATATGGGCCCGTCACAGGGTCGTTCCCTACCTCCGTCCAGAGTTCCCCACATTCCCGACGACTTCTGAAGCTGTCTCCACCTTGAAATCCAGCTACATCCTTAGAGATAATCTAAAATTGATTGAGGGTTTCAATCCTCATCTTCTTCTCTTTCCGTTTTCCTAAAAATCGGAGCAAATCCGTTTCGTATCTGGAATCAAGCCTTACCCGAAAACATGCGATGTGTTTTTTTTTTACCGAGCAGTCACGCACACAAGCGCGAGAGGGGAGGGAATCGGACTGGACTATATACGGACGAAAAAAATAGTGTGACTAAAGGAAAAATACGAATCTTTTAATTAGTTAAGATATATATAGATCTGATTTGTTGGTACCAAATAACGGATCCACCAATTTAAATGAAAATCAACAGGATAGATCTGATCTAACGGTATAAAATAACGGGTACACCAATTTATATAAAAATCGACGGTGAGATTAGATTGTGCCACGTGGAGGCCTAGGAGCAATTGTAGGAGCACCATATGGCGGCTTGAGAGCGTTCGTACGTAAGAAGTTTAATAGACTTTTAGTATATAAAATAATAGATATATATACATAATTAAGTATTAGAAAATATATGATTTTATTGAAGTACTTTTTAAAACCAATCTATACATATAGTCTTCCTATTTCTAAAATAAACATTTTAGAAATTATTTATAGTCAAATATTTTATATGCATTAGCCTTATGTAAAGCGACAAAAGTATTCAACCCGGAGGGAGTATATGCTACGCATGGTCCAGTCATCAATAATATGTTTTAAGTTTCTTTCAGTCAGTAACATGTGTTTTAATTTCTTGGTACTATAACTTTCTTATTTTGCCACTTGCCATATTGTTTACTTTCTCTTTGCAAATTGGCCAGTTGGCCGCAAATTAGTCTTTGTTTCTTATCCATATTGTGAAACTATGTTTTAATGGGGTCACTAATGTAATGGGAAAATTCGATAGACTCACTTCCCAAATTGACGAAGTTTTACAATGCGTTCAGTCAAACGATGAAATTTTAAATCACAAATATACGTGCATAGATTTATTAATAGCAAATATGTAAAAGTGACAATATATACGTACTATATTTTCCTTGAAAAATACTTTCATGTAGTTACAATTTCAATTTTTTTATAGATATAGGAGTGCAAAGAAAAATCAATGATAAAAATTTGCATTTAACATAGATACTGTTGATGGCGTAAACAACAATAAAGAAAACAGCAAGATACAATTTGATAGGTTATATATTTCTGTAGAATACAATTTGATCTATACCATATTAAATTTAACTAACATGATTAGATAAATATTGGGAGAATAGCTAATATGGTCCCTAAAGTTTCGCTCCTAGGTCATTTTAGTTCTTAATTTTTCATATTGTCTAAACAAGTCCTTTAATTTTGTCATGTGGGTTGATATAGTCCTTAGTCCCACCAAAATCGCCACATGGACATGCCATGTCACATTCCTATGCAAAATCTATATGATTTGTCCAATTTACCCTTACATATATCATAGGAAAATAAAAAATAAAGGGTAAAATGTAAGAGCAAAAATACACCTCAAAAGGGTGAAAAAAAAGGATAAGTATTTTTTCCTATGGTTATGTCTAATTCACCCTTATATTTATTTTTCTATGATATACGTAAGGGTAAATTGGACAATTCATCATAGATTTTGCATGAATGATGACATGGCATATCTATATAATGATTTTAGTGGACCCAAGGATTATTTTAGACCTTATGACAAAGTTTAAGGATTTTTTTGGACCATTTAAAAAGTTAGGGACTAAACTGATCCTACAGAGAAACTTTAGGGACCAAAGTAGCTATTCTCCCATAAATATTCGTGACAAACTTGTTTGTGAACACGGGCTACTTGATCTATATATAGATCAGTCTCTTTTAAGATGTTACTCCCTTCATGAGAAAAACCTCAACCTAAAATTAAATGAGACATAATGCAAATATGCAATACAACAAATTTAGACAGACTTTTGTCTATATTCATTGCACTAGGTTATATTATATTCCATCGTATGATGCCAGATTAATATGGGCCTGTTGTGGATGCCAACTGTTGCCAAAACTAGAGACAATGATGTTGATGATAACCTGGAAAAGGTTCATTAGATATATCATATGTATCTTAAAATTCACTGGATTTATTAAAGGTATCTTAACTCCATCCTTATAGATATACTTTGCCCTGGATTTCTGTACTCAGATGGTTCAACAATACTATCAACTAAATTTCCTGCAGTTATGGTTAATATATGTACTCATCATTCTTTACTCGCTCTGTTAATCATCATCAATTAACTTAGTGATCCCAATATCAAATCTCCATAATCATCAACTTTGTTGTACAAGATATGAACGATAGATCAAAATATCTAATGATGTATCTCCAAAACAAAGCCATCGAGTAACTATACCTTTTGGCATCAGATTGGATCCTCACCACACGTGGATTAGAATTGTATCCATTATATAGTTTCAAGTTATGAAAACAAACATTCAAAATTTCATTCAACAAAATTAAACAAATACAGCTGGCACTTTTTTAATACTAAAATTTAACATACATAGTTATCATTGACTACATATCTTCATATATATATGAGTGAATTTCAGAAAACCCCATGTTTTGAGGCCAATGTAACACATAACCACAGGTTCTATCTATTTTCTCACATAACCCAGTGCAATCAATCCAATTAACACAGTACCACAGGTTTAAGTGTGGGAAAGTGCCACAATGGCAAGTGACATGGCAGACCTGCTCCACATTAGTTGACCCCACCTACCAGATCAATACGTGGGCTATTTAGGGCGGGATCACGCGGAAGAACTGAAGCGCACATTCCCTGTTCCCACGCACGCGGCACGGCGCGCGCCTCCCGTCTCTTTCTTGCGCACACGGATGGCGATGGTGTTCCCCAACCATCTCTCGCATGATGGCCTCACATGATGATCGTGCTGTTGACCTAGCTGGAGGAAGAGTAGAGGAAGAGAACTCGTTGGGTACCAAGATCAGGGAGATGGATAGAATCAATATTCCTAGCAGGCAATATTATTCATGGTTGACGAGGAATTAAATCTTGCCTTTTGATCACGTTTGTCTTGTCAAGAAATTAGGGCTAATGAAATGTGAAGAACATGTGAAGAACTCAAGTTTTATATACCATTCTCTGGCATACAAGTGCATTCTCACAAAGCGACCATCCTATTTTTCTCAAGCAATCACTTAAGCAAGAACGATCAACAGTACAAGTATCATAACATTGGACACCAACAAAATTTGTTGTTTTATCTGTAGTGATAGCGCCATCCGTTCGAATTGATCCCTCCTTTTCCTCTCCACTCTCCAGAGCCTGCAACATGGCGATGGCCTTGTTCCTATCTCAGTCAGCTATCATCCTCTCCTTGTGCAGTTCATACCATTGATTCAATTAAGCTTCATTTCGATTTCTTGCACAGTCAACAGTGTGTCGTTCAATCTCAATTGTGTTGAGATCTCTTGCGGCCGCTACCCATCGAATCGAGAGACAAAATCACATTCATCGCCATTCTGCAACAAGAAAAAAAATGCCAACTGAAACATAAATAACACAAACTAGTGAGAAAGAAATTGAGTCAGCAATCCATCTCATACGGGGCACCCATTGGATTGTCTCCCAGCATCTGAACCTTCCTAGGCCATCCTTCTCACTTGCTCAACATAACACTAAAATATCATGCAATTTTATTTTGCATTGACAAAAATCGCAAACTCCCAAGTTACCGAAACCCTACAAACAGTAATTGATTAAAATTGGAACCTACTTGCAGAAAAGCAGAGTTGGAGATGCTTGCCTTTGCCTGTGCACGACGAGCTGCCCCTCTGAACTTGTAAGAGGATGATTTGGTGGAACATTGCCGCAACGAGCATGAGGAAGACGAGGGGTGCATCGTCGCATGCGTGGGAACAGAGGATGGGTGCTTCCGTTCTCCCGCATGATCCCGCCCTAAATAGCCCACGCATTGATCTGGCAGGTGGGGCCAGCTGATATGGAGCAGGTCTGCCATGTCACTTGCCATTGTGGCACTTTCCCACACTTAAACCTGTGGTATTGTGTTAATTGGATTGAATGCACTGGGTTATATGAGAAAATAAATATAACCTGTGGTTATGTGTTACATTGGCCTCAAAACATGGGGTTTTCTGAAATTCACTCTATATATAAAGCACATGAGTACATGACAGTATGGTCAGAGTCGTGCAAATGCGCGACTTTATAATCAAGTTATATGGAAGGATGCTGCACATGTTGCTCCAGACAGGATTTTTCACCTTTTAGTTCTTTTAAAAAGAACTTATGTCAACACAATTCGACATCAAGCAAACAAATAGACAATGATTACACTGGTTCAGGCCACTCGTAAGGTAATAGCCATAATCGAGTTTATATGAGATTGATATAGAAATCCATAAATTATAAGAGAGAACAACTGATCCCAAGGTTACCGAGGAGATCATTGTCGAGATGGTTTCGACGGGATCTCCGGCGAGTAGGCTTCAAGTCCTCCGGATTGCTTATGTAGTAGTGGATTGGCTAGTGCTATGATTTGATTTCTTGACCCCTCAGGGGGTGTCTATTTATACCGTGAATCCCCCTAGTCTCCAAGTAGAACTCAGAGACCCCGGACTCTACACGATATGGTATAGTCCTAACCTTCTCCGAGTAGAATTCTGTTGCGTTACATGCCCGTGAGGTTTATTTCCATAATCTCCTGTCGATTTCCTTATTATATATGGAAGTCTATCGTACATACGAAGGTATGCCATATCAGTATATTCTATAAGTCATAGGATAAAACACTACTGGAAAAACCATCTTTTATGGGTTGGGCAAAAAACACAATAGTCCCGGTTTAACAAAAACCATTTTTATTCTCAGTTATAAGTTCAGAGGTATTTTTTTGATCTAGACTAAATATCTCTCTCCCACGTCTCGCTCTCTCTCTCTCTCTCTTCCTTTATCTCGCTTCGGCACAAGTGCCTTCACCTCAGATCTTATCCCCTGTCCTCCTCCACTCCTTCTCCTCAGATCGATGTCCTTCTTCTCTTCCTCCCCTTTCCCTCTCCCTCCTCCTCCTCCGATTCCCTCCTCCCCTTCTCTTTTCCCTCTACGTCACGGAGGGCGGCGGTAGGCGGCGCCGCCCGGTGTGAAGGGCGGTGGTAGGCAGCGGCGGCCGGCGCGGAGGGCAGTGGCGTTTCCATCAATCTTGCATGAAAGAAAGTGTTGTAAATTTGTGATGATTTTCGATGATTTTGTGATGTTTTGTGAATGTGGATGATTTTGTTGTTGAATTTGTGGACGATTTTGTGATGTTTTTGTGAATATGGATGATTTTGTTGGAGTTCGGTTTGAAATCAATATGCAAGGAGAAAAAACAATGAAAAAGAAAAGAAAAAAACCTTGGCACTACCATCTTTAGTCCCTGTTAAAGTTACTAATCGGGACTAAAGATGCATTTTTACTCATAGGTATTTTAATGATCTTTAGTCCTAGATTTGTAGTCCCGGTTTTCAACCAGACTAAAGGGGGTTGTAAACCGGGACTAGAAACCACTTCTCCACCAGTGGAAGTTATGCCTTTTCCGTAACCATGACAACTTATATTACAAATGGGCCCTAAAAAATTTATTCTATAAATAGTCCTTTCCGTGGCGCTAACATCTTTGGCGCCATGGTCCAATATGATGACGCCAATGACGTTAGCATCGTCCCCCTAGCCCCCCGATAGAAGCTAAGTCACTAATGAAGGGGACGGTGCTAAAGACATTGGCGTCTAGGACCAATTTGTAATTTTTCTGAAAAATGACTTATTTGTAATAAAAAAGGATCTATTTATAATAAAAAAAATATTTATAAATAGGTCCTTGACACCAATTACACTATGTTGAGGACCTGTTTGTAAGTATTTTTATTACAAATAAGTCCTTTTTCAAAAAAATTAAAGACTGGTCCTCGGCGACAAATGTCTTTTGCGCCGTCCCTTCACATTAGTGACTTAGCTTCCATCGGGGGGGCTAGGAGGGCGGCGCCAACATTAACGCCGTCATGTTAGACCACAGCGCCAATGACGTTGGTGTCGCGAAAAAGACCATTTCCGGAATAAGTGTTTTTAGGAGTCTATTCACAAAATAAGTTTTTTAAAAGGATCAAAATGTGAAAAATCAAGTTGCTCCAGATATCAGATTACTGGAGAAATTCCCACATTCCAGGTAGGCTTGATTTATTTTTCTTTTAAGTTATGTCTTGGATGCATCCCTCAAAAGTAGCATATATTGCTGCAGCTCCTAGTACCCACACAGCTCCATGCTTATTCCATTAATAGTTGATTGATACAACCATCCATTTACGTCGTTATCGACTTTTCACACAATGTTTGACATTTTATCTTATTCAAAAACTTTATATAAATGTCATGTGTTTTGTTATGAATTATCATTTATTTTAATTTATAATTTTATATATTTATACTAATTCTTATAAAGAAGATGAATGGTCAAACGTTGTGTGAAAAATCAACGGTGTCATATACATTTTAAAAATGAGGTAGTACTTAACTACAAGCACATTAGTACTTAAACCATGCTTTTAGGCTTCTAGCAGCCATATTTATCCACTCTTGTTACATTTGTTCTACAATCCATACGTGTTTGTCAGTTCATAATGTATTATAAAATGTCACATCCTATTCTAAGTGTATTTATATTGGGATGAAGGGAGTAAGGTTTTTTTTCTCAACTGAAATGGGAGGAAGGAGCGCATGTGGCCAATCCATTGATGCATGATGTCTACGATAATGATTAGTTCCTCGGCCTCTTTTACGTCAAAAATTACTCATGCAAATATACCTCACGTGACATTCCCAGTTGATGCAAATATATAAGAATAAATTAAACTATATTATTATGTGTATTAAAAAATAAGCAGGTGATAATCCCTGGTCGTTCTCCAGCCTCCATCTTTGAACTTTGATGCGTTGACGCAAAGTCCACTCCCTCCATTCCACAAATACACAAGGACCACGAGCTTTGCTTGCCACCTCATCCCGGGTGACCAACTCTCATTCTTTATTAGTCCTCTCCAGTGAAGTCCCCCATTCCATTCATCCCGGAGTGACGAACTTGATGCCGGCGAATCCGACGCCGACAAGCCCAACGACGGCCTCCGCTCCGGCGAGCACGTCTCGGTGATCTGGTAAGTTATTCGCCCCCTCCTCTCCTCCCGCCGCCTGGAAATCCTCACCCTGGAAATCTAACCCGTTGAAGTGTTCGCAGCGAACGGGCTGCTACAAAATTGTGGCTGGCGCGTCGTCTGTAGAAGAAATTCGAGTGCGCAACGCATCGACGCCCACCCCGAATCGTTGAGGTCGAGATCGTGTCGGCTGCTCGGCGGCCATGGATTCCGCGACGGGGGCTATGGGCAACCTGCTGCTGAAGCTAGGCGAGCTTGCCATGGACGAGTACAAGCTGCAGAAGGGCGTCAAGAGGAACGTCGAGGCTCTCCGGAGAGAGCTGGAGAGCATGCAGGCCGCCCTCCGCAAGGTCGGCGACGTGCCCTCCGACCAGCTCGACGAGCAGGTCGAGCTCTGGGCGCGCGACGTCAGGGAGCTCTCCTACGACGCCGACGACGTCCTCGACACCTTCATGGTGCGGGTGCGCGTCGACGACGACAACCATGGCTCCAAAGGGATGGTGAGCAAGGTGGCCGCCGGCTTCTTGGGGAAGGCGGCCAAGATGCGCCACGACATCGCCGACGAGATCAAGGGCATCATGGAACGCGCCCGGGAGGTCACCGCTCGCCGCGACAGGTACAAGGTCGACGCCGTTTGACGGAGCGCGGGGCTCCTCACCGGGAGACCGCGCAGGTCCCCCTTTGCCAGTTCGGCCGGGGGCCCTGGCTGAGGTTCTAAGCTCCTAGTCTGTGAAACGTTCGCCAAAGTGGAAACACACAAGACACGGGCGATGTATACAGGTTCGGGCCGCTGAGAAGCGTAATACCCTACTCCTGTGTTCTGGTAGATCTGTGTATGAAGAAGCTACCAAGAGCTGGAGAGCCAGAGCGCTCAAACTCTAGAAACCCCTTTCCTCCTTTTTTCCTCTCGTGGGATCTTCTCCTCCCCTCTTTTTCTTTTTTTTCTCCCGCAAGTGGGCAAGGTCCTCCTTTTATATCTCAAGGGGATACCACATGCACCACTTCTACCTATTTCCCTTTTTGGTCGGGACCCATCCTCTTTTTTCTAAAACTTCGCCCGCCTTTCCTTCATAAATGGGCGGAGATTTGTAATGGTTGCCGTCCGAATGACCTTCTGATAGGACGGCCCATACCTACCTCCACTTCCGCCGGAAGCAGGTGCGACGTGGGAACATGGCTATCTGCCGACGACATGACCAGTGTCAGGCCGTCACAAATCGGTCATTCTTGTCCACCACGCGTCAGTTTATCAATCTGCATGTTCGCCCTTCTTCATACAATGTCTTGCTTGTAACGGTTGGGATGAAGCCTGGCATATATCTGACCGGGACCAACGTGCCATCTCCAGGAGCTAGCACGCTGGCTCCGGCTAGGGACAAGTGCCTGGAGGCTCTTATCCTGACGGGATGGGGCGAGGCGTGTGTCAGACCGCCTGTTGTCACCTAACCCACGATCTGACCGGTCTGTGACCGGTCATAGACCGGATAAACGAGCGCGCTGCACTGCGTTACATGCGGCGTGACGCGCTCGTTCAAACCTGCAATAAATACGGTTAGGTGAGCCTCGCTGTGCTCACCTAACCCATACACGCGGCGCAAAACCCACAAGGGGTCGGGGCGCCTCGGCCCTCGGGGCCGAAACGGGAGCGGTCCGACCCCTCGGGGAGACGAAGAGAGGGGCGGCCTCATCACCCTCGGGCCCGCCCCCCCCCCCCCCCCCCCGAGGGGGTCAGGCCACGTGGGTGATTGCTCCTGCCCAAACCTCTAGTCACGATACTCCCGGTCCCATGTCACCGACAGTAGCCCCCGGCGTTATGCCAGGGCGATCGCCCTCCTCGAGGGAAGCGGTCGGGCGTGACGCCACTTACTTAGGCCTGGTGACAAGTGGGGCTGGTCTCTACAGTTGGGCAGAAAAACAACGGTCGCAAATCACGCACATCGGCAATGGTAACTCGACTGTCAATAATGAGCGGCCTCTTCAAGACTGCCACATTACTCGAGTAGCACGCGAATCGGGACGAGCCGGTTCGTTTTGCCCGGAGATATGCTGATGGTGCTTCGGTCGGCGAGTGTATTTAACGTGCGCATGATATGTTCCATCTCGACTGCCACAACCGCATATCCACCTCACGCGCCGCAAGCGGGCGAATGGGATTAGTGGAAGCGTGGGCGCGAGAAAAGAGGGAGCGAGATAGTGGGCGCAAGAAGCGAGGAGCCGGGCACAGCGTTGGCAAAGGTATAAAGACACCGAGGAAGAGATTCGCTTCCTTCCTCTCGCCATTATTCCCCTTGTCTTCGCCGCTTGCGCCCTAACTCCTTGTTTCCTATGCCCTACCCTCGCCACACGCGCTCGCTCTCAAACATCTCTTCTACCGGCGTCATGGCACGGGGCTCCGCTCCACTCGATGGTAGCGTGCTGCCGCCTTCCCGCATCGTGAGCGAGAGGCAGGCCGGGCTGCCGCGCCGCTTCATGCCAGAATCTGCCACCGGCCGGGAGATAGTTACGCTGGGCGAGGGACGCCCGGCGCCACGCTACCCGGGGCGGTCCGTTTTCTTCCTCCCTTTCGCAATGGCAGGGCTGGTTCCGCCATTTTCTTCTTTCTTCATGGATATTCTGGAGTTTTACGATCTCCAGATGGCGCACCTCACCCCCAACGCGGTAATGACATTGGCCATCTTCGCGCACCTGTGCGAGATGTTCATCGGGGTGCGCCCATCCCTTCGGCTGTTCCGGTGGTTCTTCACCGTACAGCCGGTGTCGCCGCCGTCGGTGGTTGGTGGCTGCTACTTCCAACCGCGGGGGCCGGTGCTGAACCGCTACATTCCCTGCGTCCTCCGCAAGAAGTGGGATGACGCGAAGAGCGACTGGTTCTACACCCCCCTCGCCGACGAAGCGCGCCTCCGACTTCCGAGCCAGCCCCCGGCGCAGGCCTCCAGCTGGCGGGCGCCGGTAGATCTGGGAGATGGCTACGACGCCGTCCTCGACCGCCTGACGGGCCTGCGATCCCAGGGGCTCACAGGGGCCATGGTGTACGGCGACTACCTTCGTCGCCGGATCGCGCCACTCCAGCGGCGCGCCCGGGGCGCCTGGGAGTACACCGGGTCCGAGGACTGTATGAGGACCCACCGGGGGGTCAAATGGGACTGGGTCCCTGAAGACTTCAAGGTAATGATCCAACGGGTGCTGAATCTCAGCTCCGTGGAGGCATCCCTCATCCCCCAAGGAGTCCTCCCCCTCTGCAACGATCCAGATCGCGCCAACATCCTGACCATCATGATGGCGGTCAGAGCCTCAGAGGAGCAGGCTTCTCGAGGCCATGATGGCGCGGGCGGGAGCTGCAGGGGAGAACAATCTACCCCAGGAGGGGGTCGTGCTTCCGGGCTTTGTGACGGGGGCTCGGGGGGCTGCCGCCCTGCCGACGCCCGAGGGAAGAGGAAGCAGGAGGGTACCTCCTCCCCATCTCCTCCCCGAGGGGGCGGGGCGGCGCGTGTCAGCAGCAGGCGCCCGGAGGGGGCCGCGCCGATGCCGCAGCCCGAGGGGGAGCGGAAGAAAAAACGGCTCCGCAAGATGGGGGGACAGAACCATCCCGGGGAAACCTCATTTCCCCTCCAAGGTGGTCGTTTAACCGACCTCCTCGCAGGTTCGTCCCACGCCCATTGTGGCTGTATTCATTCTCCCAACGCGAGTTTTCACTCACCCATCTTGTTTGTCTTCTGGTCTTTCTTCTGTTTCAGCGAGATCTCGTCGCGTCCCTCCCGCCATTCCAAGTCCGGCCAGTCTGAGGCCGAGGATACGGCGACCGCGGAGGCCCGGAGGCGGGAATCTGACCGGCGAGAAGCCGCGGATCGCCTACGGGAAGCCGAGGAGGCCGCCCGGGAGGCCGTCCGGGCCCGCCAGGCTGAAGAAACCGCACGGGAGGAGGCCAGACTCCGCCAGGCCGAGGCGGCGACGACTTCCGAGGCAGCTCGCGACGAGGCCGCGGGCGCATCGCTTGGGCCCACTCCCTCGGGCGACACTCAGGACAAGTCAGGTCCGGGGGACGTCCCCGAGCCCGGCACGTCCATCGGCGGGCCGAGCCGCGCGGCATCCTCACCGAGGCGGCTCTCCCCCACGCCTTCCGTTGCCCCACTGAGTGCAGAGCCCCTTCTGCAGGCCTTAGCCGTCGCAAACACCACGGTGTTGGACGGGTTAAGTGCCCAGATGGAGGCCCTGCAAGCAGAGCGGGCGGAGCTCGACGCCGCATGGGCGCGTGTCGAAGAGGGGCGACGCGCGGTGGAGGCCATGGTGGAGGTGGGCCGCAAGGCACACTGCCGGCACGCCTCAGAGCTCGAAGCCCGTCGGAAGGTGCTGGAGGAGATCGCCAGGGAGGTGGAGGAGGAGCGGGGGGCTGCCCTCATCGCCACTACCGTGATGAACGAGGCACAGGACGACCTCCGCCTTCAACACAGGAGTTGGGAGGCGGAGCTAGGGAAGAAGCTCGACGCCGCCCGGGGGGTCCTTGACGCTGCCGCTGCCCAAGAGACCGAGGTGGCATCCCGGCGGTGCGAAGAAGCCCTTGAGGCCCGTGCCATGGCGCTGGAAGAGCGTGCCGGCGTCGTGGAGAGGGACCTGGCGGACCGCGAGGCCGCCGTTGCCATTCGGGAGGTCACACTGGCGGCGCACGAAGCCGCCTGTGCCGAAGAAGAGTCCGCACTCCGTCTCCGCGAGGATGTGCTCACCGAGCGGGAGCGAGCCCTCGAGGAGGCCGAAGCCGCAGCGCAAAGGCTGGTGGAGAGCGCGTCCCTCCGCGAAGCTGCGCAAGAGGAACAAGCGCGTCGCAATCTGGAAGGTGCCCGTGCCGAGAGGGCCGCACTGAACCAACGGGCCGCTGAACTCGAGGCGCAGGCAAGGGAGCTGGATGCAAGGGCGCGTAGCGGCGGGGCGGCCACGGGCGACAGCGACTTAGCCGCCCGCCTCGCAGCTGCCGAACACACCATCGCGGATCTGCAGGGCGCGCTGAATTCGTCCACCGGGGAGGTCGAGGCCCTTCGTCTGGCAGGCGAGATAGGGCCCAGCATGCTTCGCGACGCCGTGTCCCGTTTAGACCGCGCCGGGCGGCAGGCGGGTCTCTGGGGCGGGCGGACTGCGAAGTACGCCGCCAACCAGGGAGGCCTCGCCCAGCGCCTCTCGGAGATGGCCGGGACTCTCCAACGGCTCCCCGAGGAGCTCGAGAGGACGATTAAGTCATCCTCGAGGGACCTCGCCCGAGGAGCGGTGGAGCTCGTACTGGCGAGTTACCAGGCCAGGGACCCCGACTTCTCCCCATGGACGGCGCTGGACGAGTTCCCTCCCGGGACTGAGGACGGCACGCGCGCGCGGGTCCAAGACGCCGCCAGCCATATCGTCCACAGCTTCGAGGGTTCGGCCCCTTGGCTCGCGTTCGCCCTCAGCTCCGACGAGGAGGGCGATGACGGCGGTGTGGGCGACAGTGGCGATGAGGCTGGCGACCCGGGTGCATCGGAGTGAGCTTCCAGGTCCCCGCCAATCTTTTTTTTTTCTTCCGAGGCCTTCGGGCCTCCTTTTTGTATAGATTAACCTACTCTGCAATCAAAATAAAGAAATTTCTGTGTCAATTTCATTTTACTGTGTGTATGAGAACGAGGATGATCTGTGCCATGGTCCTTTTGTGTCTTAGCTCGAACAAGGGCTCGTGCCCAGGTCCCAGTCCTCAAATGGCTCGGGTCGGGGCTAGTGCCTGGGGAGATCCACGTGCCGAGACTGGCCAGGCCAGGAGTGTGGTGACCGAGGGTTATGGGTGACCCGATTGTGGGTTTTTGCCGCTTCCCCCCCCCCCCCCCCCCCGGAGTTCACCGCACCCCGGGGCACGGCTCGGTTCTGGGCCCCTTTTGGCGATTTTACCCGACTCGAGCCCCCGAGGGCAGGATTGAGCACGAGTGACCTATTTCAAGTCAAGATTCTTCAAAAGGAAACAACAGCACAGACACAGCCTTTAGGAAATCGAAAATGCTTTTATTGAAATACAGATAGAAGAGAAATAAGAATATGCATATGTGGTAGCCCCCGGCCAACCCTGCACGCCCGAGGGGGGTGCGGGGTTGGCCCGAGCCCGAAACCTGACACCCGAACCCCATTAGGGGTAGAAGCGACGAAGGTGTTCGATGTTCCACGGGTTAGGCAGCTCTGTGCCGTCGCCCGTGGCCAGCCGAACGGAGCCCGGCCGGGAGACGCTGATCACTTGATACGGACCCTCCCACATTGGTGAGAGCTTGCTCAATCCAGCACGCGTTTGGACGCGGCGTAGGACGAGGTCGTCGACGCAGAGTGATCGGGCCCGGACGCGGCGCTGATGGTAGCGCCGCAGGCTCTGCTGGTAGCGCGCGGCTCGGAGGGCCGCGCGCCGCCTTCGCTCCTCCAAGTAGTCGAGGTCATCTCTGCGAAGCTGATCTTGATCAGCCTCGCAGTACATGGTGGCCCGAGGGGACCTCAGGGTGAGCTCGGATGGGAGAACCGCTTCCGCGCCGTAGACGAGGAAGAAAGGCGTTTCCCCGGTTGCTCGGCTTGGTGTGGTTCGGTTCGCCCAGAGCACCGCTGGCAACTCCTCGATCCACGAATCGCCGTGCTTCTTGAGGATGTTGAAGGTCTTGGTTTTAAGGCCTCTGAGGATTTCCGCATTGGCGCGCTCTACTTGGCCATTGCTTCTGGGGTGGGCGGGGGAGGCGAAGCAGAGCTTGATGCCCATGTCTTCGCAGTAACCGCCGAAAAGTTCACTAGTGAATTGGGTGCCATTATCCGTAATAATACGGTTAGGCACCCCAAACCGGGCTGTAATGCCCTTAATGAACTTAAGTGCGGAGTGCTTATCGATCTTGACGACCGGATAAGCCTCGGGCCACTTAGTGAACTTGTCGATCGCGATATACAGATACTCAAATCCGCCCGGGGCCCGCCTAAACGGTCCCAGGATATCGAGCCCCCAGACAGCAAATGGCCATGAAAGTGGTATGATCTGCAGGGCCTGGGCCGGCTGATGGATTTGCTTGGCGTGGAATTGACACGCTCTGCATCGCCGGACCAGGTCGACCGCATCATTGAGAGCTATCGGCCAATAGAAACCTTGACGAAAGGCTTTGCCAACCAAGGTGCGCGAGGCGGAGTGGGCTCCGCATTCGCCTTCATGGATATCGGCAAGAAGCTCGACGCCTTGTTCCCGAGGAATGCACTTCAGGAGGATTCCGTTAGCCGCGCGCCAATAGAGGGTCCCTTCTACCAGCACGTAGCGTTTGGAGATGCGCTGGACGCGTTCACTCCATTCGCGGTCCTCGGGTAGAGTCTTATCTGTGAGGTATGCTTGGATCTCAGCGATCCAAGCAATCAATCTAAGGGAGCTGGGAGCGCTCCCCTCGGGTCCCGAGGCCTGGACTCCGACGGGCCTCGGGGGCCGGTCAGGCGCGTCCGTCTCCCCTAAGGGGTCGGGTCGCGCCGACGGCTGGGCAAGCCTTTCTTCAAAGGCGCCCGGTGGGGTCTAGGCTCGCGAGGAAGCGACTCGTGAGAGTTCGTCGGCAATCGTGTTATCCCGTCTGGGCACGTGCCGAAGCTCTATCCCGTCGAAATGGCGCTCCATACGCCGTACTTGGCGTACGTAAGCATCCATCTGCGGGTCAGAGCATCGGTACTCCTTACACACCTGGTTAACAACCAGCTGGGAGTCGCCTAACACCAGGAGGCGGCGGATCCCCAGTCCAGCTGCCACCCTGAGTCCCGCAAGGAGTCCCTCGTAGTCTGCCATATTATTGGTCGCCCGAAAGTCGAGGCGAACCAGGTATCTGAGGATGTCTCCGCTCGGCGAGGTCAACGTGACCCCCGCACCGGCGCCCTGAAGAGACAAGGAGCCGTCGAACTGCATCACCCAGTGGGCGGTGTGAGGCAGCTGCGAGGGGCCCGAGCTGGCCTCGGGGACTGAGAGGGGCTCGGGAGCCGGGGTCCACTCTGCCACAAAATCGGCGAGGGCCTGGCTCTTGATAGCGTGACGTGGTTCAAAGTGCAAATCGAACTCAGAAAGTTCAATTGCCCATTTCACCACCCGTCCTGTACCCTCTCGATTATGCAAGATTTGTCCGAGGGGGTAAGACGTAACCACCGTGACCCGATGCGCCTGGAAATAATGGCGCAGTTTCCTCGAAGCCATCAGAATAGCGTAAAGCATCTTCTGGGCCTGAGGGTATCGAGTCTTGGCGTCCCGGAGGGCCTCACTAACAAAGTAGACGGGCCGCTGCACCTTTCGGTGGGGCCGATCCTCTTCGCCAGGGGCCGCATCCCTGGGGCGCTCTTCGTCCAAGCGGCCTCGCGGGGCGCACTCGTCTTCTGTGCCGACGACCTCGGGGTCGGAGGACGATAGGCGCGGCCTTCCCACAGTGGCCTCGGGGCCGTCCTGGGGGTCGGGGGCTCCTGGCGTCGTCGGACAAGCGGGCAAAGGGCCAACTCCGGTCGTCGGGGGCCTTGGGCCACCGTTCGGCTCGGGGGCCTCTCCTCCCTGCTCTCTCCCGGGTCGAGTCGGCACAGGGTTAACCTCGGGGTCAGAGGGCGATAGGTGCGGCCTTCCCGCAGTGGCCCCCAGGCCATCCTGGGGGTCGGGGGCACCTGGCACCGTCTGACAAGCGGGCAGAGGGCCAGCTCCGGTCGTCGGGGGCCTTGGGCCACCGTTCGGCTCGGGGGCCTCTCCTCCCTGCTCTCTCCCGGGCCAAGCCAGCACAGGGTGGGGATGCGCGGAATGAGGATTGCCCTCATCGCGCTCCACAACCAACGCCGCACTAACTACTTGCGGGGTCGCCGCTAAGTAGAGTAGCAAGGGTTCATCTGGCTCCGGGGCGACCAGAACTGGGGGAGAGCTGAGATACGCCTTCAACTGAGTGAGGGCACGTTCAGCTTCCTCCGTCCAAGTAAACGGCCCGGAGCGTTTGAGGAGCTTAAATAAGGGTAGCGCCTTCTCTCCCAGCCTCGATATGAACCGACTTAGGGCGGCCATGCAACCGGTGACGCATTGCACATCCCTAAGCTTGCTGGGGGGGTGCATCCGCTCTATAGCTCGTATCTTCTCGGGGTTGGCCTCGATGCCTCGGGCAGAGACCAAGAACCCGAGAAGCTTGCCCGCAGGTACACCGAACACGCACTTATCGGGGTTCAGCTTTATGCGGGCGGAGCGGAGACTCTCGAAAGTTTCCGCCAGATCCGAAAGTAAAGTTTCTTGGTTGCGCGTCTTCACAACCAAGTCATCGACATAAGCCTCAACATTACGTCCTATTTGGCTACCCAAAGAAATTCGAGTAGTACGTTGAAAAGTAGGACCTGCATTCTTTAACCCGAAGGGCATTGTCGTATAACAATAAGTTCCTATGGGGGTAATGAATGCAGTTTTTTCCTCATCCTCCCTAGCCATGCGAATCTGATGGTAACCAGAGTATGCATCTAGAAAACACAAAAGGTCGCACCCCGCTGTGGAGTCGACAATCTGATCTATGCGAGGCAGGGGGTAAGGGTCCTTAGGACATGCCTTGTTAAGGTCGGTGTAGTCGATGCACATCCGAAGTTTGCCGTTCGCCTTGGGAACGACCACCGGGTTCGCCAGCCACTCCGGATGGATGACCTCGTGGATGAATCCGGCCTCTAGAAGTCGCGCCACCTCCTCACGGATGAAGGCTTGACGTTCCGGGGCCTGCCGCCGCACTTTCTGCCGGACCGGCCTTGCGCCCGGCCGCACGGCGAGACGGTGCTCAATCACCTCCCTGGGGACCCCGGGCATATCCGCCGGTCTCCATGCGAAGACGTCAGCGTTTGCCCGCAGGAAGGAGACGAGCGCGTCTTCCTATTTGCCATCCAAAAGACCACCGATTCGTGTGGTCTTGGACGGGCCGTCACCCAGGGCAACCTCCTTGACCGGGACCTCATCGCATGTGATCATCCGCTGCCTCGGGGCGGCGGGGACGGAGGTGCCAAGCCTCTCATCGCCACCCTCGGGCTTGGACACAGCGGCGAGGTGGTCCGCGCGCTGCTCCATACAAGCAAGCGCGACTTTGAGGTCGCCATGGACAGAGATGGGACCACCGGGGCCCGGCATCTTCATCTGGAGGTAGGCGTAATGGACCGCCGCCATGAACTTCACCAACGCGGGCCTTCCTAGGACCGCGTTGTAGGGCAGACTTAGGTCCGCCACATCGAAGTTTATCCGCTCCGTGCGGAAGTTGGCGGATCCACCGAAGGTGACCGGTAGGTCGATATGACCTAACGGCCATGTGTGCCCCGGCGTCACACCGATAATCGGCTGGGACGGCCGGAGCACCATCCCCGGGGCCTTGATGGCGTCAAAGGCCGCGGGGGAAAGGATGTTGAGGGCTGCCCCCCGTCTATGAGGACACGCCCCAACTTCACGTTGCAAACAGTGGGGGAAACCACCATCGCGATCTGTCCTCCCCGGGCAACACACGGTGGGTGGTCGGTCTGGTCGAAGGTGAGGGCAACCTCCGACCACCGCGCCCGACGCGTCGCCTCATGAGTAGGGGCCGCGGCCAGAAGCTCTCGCTTCATGGCCTTAAGGTTCCGGCGAGAAACGTGAGCACACGCTCCCCCATCGACAGTGGCAATGGTGGCCCCAGGCTCCTGGAAACCTAGGTCATCATCACCATCATCGATGTCCTCGGCGGGGGCCTTCTGCTTGGCCTCGCTTCGCCGATTGCCGGAGGGTACCGCCGGGGACTTACCCTCTCGGCGCACCTGCCTCCTCTCCTCCTCCCACTTCCTCGTCCGCTCAGCCAAACTTTTGACTGCGCGGCAGTCCGCGAGGTCGTGAAGGGAGGTGTTGTAGACGATGCACCACTTGCCGGTTGGGCGCTCCCTGCTGGGAGCGCCGGCCTCCTTCTTTTTGTCGCTCGCAGGCCTCCCCTTTCGGGTGGCCCGCGAAGCGCCCTCGACGGCGAGGACATGACCCTCGTCGTCGGAATCGGCTGACCTCTTCTTCCTCCTCCTGTCACGCCGCCCTATCCGAGCAGCGGACCCGGGGGCGGCCGAAGTCGCCACACCGGAACCGGAGGGGTTCCAGGTCCAGGCCTCCTCCTTACGAGCCACTCGGTCCGCGAGCTGAAAAAGCTCCGCGGTAGTCTGGGGCTCCTTGGAGGCGATCTTTTCGAGCATGCGGTTGTGCCGCACACCCCCCCTGAACGCGTAGATCACCGCGTGTGCAAGGATGCATGGTATGGTGTTGCGGACTTGACAGAACCGCTGAATGTATGAGCGAAGTGACTCATCATCCCTTCGCTGTACTGCGTGTAGGTCCGCTTCTTCACCTGGGCACGGATATGTGCCTTGAAAGTTCATGGTGAACTGTTGGCACAAATCCTCCCAAGAGTGGACCGACGCGGGTGGCAAGTTCATTAGCCAACCCCGCGCCTGTCCCTTCAGGGCCATGGGAAAAAAATTCGCCATGACCCTGTCATCACCCCCGGCGGCCTCGATCCCGGTCGTGTAGACCTGGAGAAACTCGGCGGGGTTGACGCTCCCGTCATATTTTTCGGCGATGGTGGGCCGGAACCTTGGGGGCCAACGGACGTTCCGAAGGCTCGCCACAAAGGCTCTACAGCCGACACCACCAACCGGGGGCACGGAGGGCTGATCCCCGCGTCCGTGTTGAGGTGACACTCCGGACGAGGAGGCGCCCTCCGTTGCGTGGGCAGCACGTCGACCATCACGCCGGCGCTCGATACCGATGTGGGCATCTGGCACCCCACGCTGATCTTCCCGGGTCGGAGGTGCTGACGGGGGAGTGGCAGTTGAATGGCGAGCAACAACCGCCGCTCGCCGCGCCCTCCGTCTTGACGATACGGAGCCGGTGGTAGCAGCGCCAGAGGTCTTGGTGGCGGAGGACCGCCCACCAACACCTAGGCGCTGCCGTGCCGTCATGACCAAGTTGGCCACGTCGTCCAGCCAACGTTGGGCTGGAGACTCCGGGTCAGGGACAACGGGCGGGTCACGTAGGAGCGCGCCCGCAGCTTGGAGCACGCCCTGGGGCGTGCTGCCGTCGCCGTAGACGAGGAGGCGACGCTCCCCATCTCGGCGCCCTTTCCCATCACCCGTGGATGTTGAAGTCGCGGATCCTTCGACCCTCTCGAGCGCCTCCTCCCGCCTTGGACTTTGGCGTGGAGGGGGCGGCGGAGTACGAGCTCGACGGCGTGGGTTCGGCTCCCCGTCGTCACCGCTAACACTCGGAGAGAGGTTGTGCGCTTTTGCTTGTTCAGCCATTGGGCTGAACAGGAAAAGCTTGGCGCACACGAAAGAGTATGAGAGCTTAGAAAAACACACGCAGAGCCCCCTACCTGGCGCGCCAGATGACGGAGCGTGGGGCTCCTCACCGGGAGACCGCGCAGGTCCCCCTTTGCCGGTTCGGCCGGGGGCCCTGGGTGAGGTTCTAAGCTCCTAGTCTGTAGAACGTTCGCCAAAGTGGAAACACACAAGACACGGGCGATGTATACAGGTTCGGGCCGCTGAGAAGCGTAATACCCTACTCCTGTGTTCTGGTAGATCTGTGTATGAAGAAGCTACCAAGAGCTGGAGAGCCAGAGCGCTCAAACTCTAGAAACCCCTTTCCTCCTTTTTTCCTCTCGTGGGATCTTCTCCTCCCCTCTTTTTCTTTTTTTTCTCCCGCAAGTGGGCAAGGTCCTCCTTTTATATCTCAAGGGGATACCACATGCACCACTTCTACCTATTTCCCTTTTTGGTGGGGACCCATCCTCTTTTTTCTAAAACTTGCTCTTTTTTCTAAAACTTCGCCCGCCTTTCCTTCATAAATGGGCGGAGATTTGTAATGGTTGCCGTCCGAATGACCTTCTGATAGGACGGCCCATACCTACCTCCACTTCCGCCGGAAGCAGGTGCGACGTGGGAACATGGCTATCTGCCGACGACATGACCAGTGTCAGGCCGGTCACAAATCGGTCATTCTTGTCCACCACGCGTCAGTTTATCAATCTGCATGTTCGCCCTTCTTCATACAATGTCTTGCTTGTAACGGTTGGGATGAAGCCTGGCATATATCTGACCGGGACCAACGTGCCATCTCCAGGAGCTAGCACGCTGGCTCCGGCTAGGGACAAGTGCCTGGAGGCTCTTATCCTGACGGGATGGGGCGAGGCGTGTGTCAGACCGCCTGTTGTCACCTAACCCACGATCTGACCGGTCTGTGACCGGTCACAGACCGGATAAACGAGCGCGCTGCACTGCGTTACATGCGGCGTGACGCGCTCGTTCAAACCTGCAATAAATGCGGTTAGGTGAGCCTCGCTGTGCTCACCTAACCCATACACGCGGCGCAAAACCCATAAGGGGTCGGGGCGCCTCGGCCCTCGGGGCCGAAACGGGAGCGGTCCGACCCCTCGGGGAGACGAAGAGAGTGGCGGCCTCATCACCCTCGGGCCCGACCCCCCCCCCCCCCCGAGGGGGTCAGGCCACGTGGGTGATTGCTCCTGCCCAAACCTCTAGTCATGATACTCCCGGTCCCATGTCACCGACACCGTTGTCGCCCGGTTCAACAACGGTGCCGCCTCCGCCGCCACCGGCGGCTGCGATCCGCGGCTATACGGCCTGTACAGAGACGAGGCGGAGCTGGTTGGCATCGACGAGGCAAGCGACGAGCTGATGAACGCGTTGGCACTGTCGTTGGAGGAGGAGGGTTGGGCAAGACGACTCTTGCCAGAGCGGTGTGCAACAGGCTTAAACCTCAGTTCGACTGCACGGCATTTGTCTCTGTTTCCAGCGCTCCTGATATTAAGAAAGTTTTCAAGGACATGCTGCTTGAGCTCGACAAGACAAAGAACAAGGACATCCATAACCTAGTCAGGGATGAGAAGCAGCTCATTGATGAGCTCAGAGATTTCATTCAGAACAAGAGGTAAGCATGCATCATATCACGGCGTTTTACCTCTGCGGTTTTTGTTATGGAGTATAAGTCTTTCTTATTTGTGGTCCACTAATGTTGTGCTACATATAATGCTGAACTTGCACGGTTAAAAGAACTACAAATTTAATGCAAGTGATAGTTTCATATGCATTTTATTTCTTGATGAATAATAAAATGTTGTTGCAACTAATATTTTATCATGTTTACATTTGTATGTAAATTTTTACTGAGCATGTTACATGGTACGACAAATTTGTTGTTTCTTGTTTCAAAAACCTTTGTAGTCCTCGTCGGTAGGCCAAAAGCTTCGGCTGATCAGCCAAAGTTGGTTTCTTCAATTCAGCTAAAGAAAATTCATTGATTGACTTTTGGCTTAAATGGCTTGATGAGGATTTTCTGCTCCAACTCATTTGCGGGCCCTATCTATATTTGGCTGAAAGTTCTCAGCCTAATAAGCGAGACGCTTTGGCTAAAAAGTCTCAGCTAAAACAGCCATCCGATGAGGCCCTACCTCTTTTTAGCAGATTTTCATTTTTATGTAGTACCTTTGGCAAAGAACATTTAGACATCTCTGTTTTTATTTTTGAAACACTTGACTCTCTTGTGTTAATATTAATATAGATTTCCACACGCACGTAGGTACATAATTGTAATTGATGACATATGGGATATAGCATCATGGAGTGCAATTAGATGTGCTTTGGTGGAAAACAATGATGGGAGCACAATAATTGCAACTACCCGTGATTTCGATATTGCGGAACAAATAGGTAGTCCTCATAAACTAAAAACCCTTCCACCCAAGAGCTCTAAAAAATTATTCTACGGGAGAATATTTGGCTCCGAGGACAAATGTCCACAAGAGTTAGTTGAAGTATCTGGAAAGATATTGAAGAAATGCAGCGATGTACCATTAGCTATCATAACTATAGCTATTGTGTTGGCTAGAACTAGAAACATGGCAGAAGAGTGGTACAAGGTGTATAATTCAATTGGCTATGGACTTGGAAACAACCATGATATGAAAAACATGAGAAAGATACTGTCACTTAGCTATCACAATTTACCTTCCCACCTAAGGACCTGCTTACTTTATCTGAGTATATTTCCCGAAGATTATGAAATTGAAAGATCTCGATTAATAAGGATGTGGATATCTGAAGGTTTCATCCATCCAGAAAAGGATGGGGACAACTTGTTCGAGTTAGCAGATAGTTACTTTAATGAGCTTATAAATCGAAGCCTCATCCAACCATCAGGTTATGTTAGTGGTATGCTACATTCTTGTCGTGTGCATGATATGATTCATGATCTTATCCGATCCTTGTCATCTAAAGAGAACTTTGTTACTGTAATGGATGGCATTTTGCAACAGACATCTCCAGCAAGCAAGGTTCGTAGGCTCTCTCTCCAGAATAACAAGCTAGAGAACAGCACAGCTCAGACCAACCTGAAGATGTCACAAGTGAGGTCGCTTTCTATATTCAGTAGTTCTGGTGTTAGTTTATTACCATCTCTTTCAAGCTTCCAGGTTCTACGTGTGCTGGATCTAGAAAATTGTTATCTTACAGAAGGTTGCCATCTTGATCTTAGGCATGTTTGTAACTTATTTCACCTAAGGTACTTAAGACTCTACGAATGTAACTTTGACCGTGAGCTTCTCAAGGAGATAGAGAAGCTGAGTTTTTGCAGACGTTGATTGTAAAAAGAGAAGTAAGACTGCCATCAACGATTGTTGAGCTCAAAAACTCCTAAGGCGATATTGATGATTATCAGATCATTGCACAGAGACATTGGTGATACTTACCAGTATGGAATGATTCTGAAATAAGAAGAGCAATGCTAGATACACCTAAGGCGAACAATGGAGATCGATTCACAATGGGAAGTGTAAACATGTTTAAGCAATACAAAATCATGAAGACCAACTTCTTCCCTGTGAAATGTTATTATGTCGGAGGTGGTTAATTATTGGCAAAATTATAGCCTTTACCAGGTTGTGTACCAACTCTTTTCTTAAGTTGTGACCAAATCTGTAGACCTGATTTTCCTCAAATAACCCCAAGGTGGGCCCTGAATTAATCTTCTGCAGAGTCCAAGTCCATTCCAAATGGCTTCTCAACGATTACTCTAACATCCAGCTGCATGAAAAACATTTATGCAAAGAAAGTGAACCTTGACGAAGAAATTGGACCTGAATTTTCCACTAAACTTATTGCTTCTACTATACTTCTGTTTAATGAAGTGCAATAGCCTATGCGAAAACATAATTGCCGAAGGGCATAACATCAATGGCATGCAAGATTGCAGCAGGGGGCACAGGGGAAGATGTATACCAGGATTCATAGACGACAAGGGGACTGAGGTAATATAGCCTCCCTTTCCCTCTGTAGTAATATATTGTGCGTACTTACTGAAATTAGAAAACAAAGATGAATTAAATGTTGTGCAAAATAGTTTGAATCTCACAGAAAAAGTTCTGAATCAAACAGCGCTATAAAATGTTGTGCACTTCTGTACTATAATGGCAAGAGCGTGTCTCATGGAGTCATGGAAGCATAAACCTCTACTACTACAAAACAGAACATATAAAAAGATTAGTTTTCAAGAGACAAACCTGGTAACCATTTGATCAATGCTTTTTTTTCCCCTGCACAGCTACCTTCCTATCCTTGAATGTTTTTGTGGCCCTCTCAAATCTCAATGCAACTTGAGGTACATTAGACAAGGCACCCCTCTCTGATAGACATGTAGTACTGCCAGCACTTAGCAAATCAACCAGAAAAAAGTATATCTGATATTTAAAATCAACGGATCCTAGAAAGCAAGGGAGATACTGGCATATTATATTTTACCTGAGAAAGTGTGATGCAGCACTGTGCTAGTATGTACAGAAGAAAACAGTAGAGAATTGATATGTTGATTTTTGGTCGTTTTGACCCACTTGAGGCTTAATTAACAACTAAGAAAAATTGACATGCATGTGAAAGAATTCCAAATCATATTAATTTTGTTGATGACCTCCAGGTTGTATGGACTCTTGGGACAACCAAGAGTGATGTGTTAATTCAAATATTCCAGATCATATGATATACTTGCCTGAAACTGAAAGCAATGGTCATGAACAGAATCTCAATCCCTTCTATAGTAATGCGTTGAGAGCATATATGTCGGTAGAATTTTGATCTGGAATAAACCTTTCATTTAATATCCACCTAAATGAAATGAAATCAAATCAGCTGAGAGTTATAAAAAAAATAAAATACAATCGAAGCAAAACAAACCTCATTCAGTTTGGATGATTTCATGTATAACTTTACAATTCGGGGACTACCATAACAAGATGGTTTTAATCTTTCACAAAATGATATCTACAATGTATAGGAGACCTGGTCATATGCAGTAGTACCTTTCTCCCAAATTATAAGGCAGAACCAGAATTGGACTACGATAAATAGAAAATTTATGCCTTCATTGGATTGACTCATAGCACATACAAATAGAAAGGTTAGGCCCTGCAATTTAGTAGCATTTAACTGTCCTAGAAAGCAATGGAGGTGATGCCACGGTACCCAATTCTGCACGTTCAAGCTTTGAACAGGAGAATCTAGTTTTTCCAAACAGATTTTAAACCTATTAACAAACTGCATCCATTTCATATCGGAGAAACATCAGTCAGTTCAATACCATATCACACTGCCACGGAAGAAACCTATGAAACGAATTTTCTATATGGGGATGTCCAGAAATCAGACGGCATAAACGATTTTTTGTTTACCTTTTCTAAATGGAGATGTCCCTCTGTGATGAGGGGAAGAAAGGAGATGCGCCGGTGACAGACTGTCGATGACGAAGGCCGCCGCGGGACAGGGTGGTGGCAGGCCGGGATTCGGGAGGTGGTGGAGGCACGGAGGAGACCGGGCAGGAGGCAGGCGACTGACGTTGATCCGGCGGCGCGCCGCGGAGGAACGGGCGAGTGGACGAGATGGGCGTCGGTGTCCCGGCAGCGCGGTTCGGTGAGGGAGTCGCCCCCCTGGCGGCGGTGGGGAATCGGCGTAGAGGGGCCGCCGCTTGCGATGCGGAAGGCGGGCGATGATTACGGCGCTGGGTCAGGGGGCGGCGTGAGAGATGCGAGGAGGAGAGAAGGGATTGAGGGCGTGATTGCGTGAACGGCTAGCGGTTGCAGGGAACGGGGAACGCAAGGCGCAGGGAAGGGTGGGGTCGGGCCGGAGTGAGGCAATCCGAACCGTTTGATGGGATGTAGGTGAATACAGAGCGTTGAATCTGATAAATGAAGTATGAAGAATGTAAGAGGTAGTAGGTGGATTATAGGGTAGATAGATTTGAGTAAGAACAAGGGCTACCCTATTCGTCTCTCTTTATTTCGTGCACCTGCACACTCTGAATTATTTTTTTATAATTACTATCTTAAAATCATGAGCCCCTTAGTTATCTCACTAGCACCGAGGATGTCACGCGAATGCGGAGTGCTCTCGAGCCGTCAATGTTGCCCTTACTGCTCGGAAGCTCGGACGGTTGGAAATATTATTAGAGCAAGTTTAATAGAAAAGCTCACTACGAGCTATTACCCTATCAGCATATATATAATAGATTAGCTATAAGATTATCTTTATTTTTTCTTCTACTATCTTTTTCTCTTACTTATACATTTAATGTATTTGTACTGAAGCACGTGTTGAGCAAGCTTTTGCACGAGAGTCCACATCTATTTATTTTATTTTTTGTTACATCTCTTCTCTACTTAAGCTTATATAGTTGACTTATATAGCACACTATTATCATTGCTCTTATGCGACCAAGTGTTTTCGTCTTAAAGTACAAATATTATATTAACCAATAACCACGGTAAATTTTTTGTTCCCAGTATTCATTTGTGTATAGCCAGAAATTAATAACTATATTATATGATGAAGTGAGTAATTAAAACTTAAATAGTGTTGATGTGTCATTGTTTTGCATTGTTTTTTTTTTTTGAGAAGATTGTTTTGCATTGTTGTGATGCCTGCGTGAGGTTGAAGCTAGTGAGGCCAAACGAATCGGTCTATGATCATCGATCCTTAATTACCGATTTAGCACACATGGAACCAAAGCAAATAAAAATCGTAGGCCCACCACTGCTTTCAGCTCATTATATCTCCAAGTGGTGTGGGGACCCATCAAATCAAATAAAAAGAATAGTACTCTACCTAGTTAATACTATCTCCATCAGAAAAATCAAAACAAAAATATAAGAGATTTCGGCTATATAATTTGTACTGTTATCTTTTTTTTTTTTGAATTTTAGACAGAGGTATAAATTCATATATATATATATATATATATATATATATATATATATATATATATATATATATATATAGACACACACACCCCCATGAATTGTGAGTATATATCTAGTTATAAGAATTCGATTTATACCTATACCTATCAACAAAATAACTCAAATTTAACTTTATTTCATAATCCATGATTACATATCTAACTAATTATATGTTTAGATGCAATATACCTAGAATCAAAATCTAACATAAACAAGTTCAAATTCAGTTGAAACTTGCTTTGAACTAGTTAGTAAAATAGTTAATGTTAATACCTAAACATTTTAAAAAGTTTCATACTCATTTGAATTGGGTATATACTCAATTTCAATCATGTTGCCCGGACACCATGGAGCACCAAACAAATTTAATATATATATATATATATACATATATATGCCGGTCTCTCCAAACCCACAGTATCCATTGGTAGTGTCTACACGAGAGAGGGAATATCCTTTTAGATATAATCTTCTCAAATTAATGCATAGTGTGTCTATAGCGAAAATAAATTAAATACCCCATTCGTCAAAATATAAGAACCTATCATCACATGGAATATTTCCTAGTTTACGGATCTGGACATGCTGTCTGTCTAGATTCATACTACTAGCCTGCCTGCCTATGTATCTATCTATCTATCTATCTATCTATTATATACTAAAAGTCCAATAAACTTTCTATAAACGCTCTCGCATCGCCACGTAGCACCCTATAAACGCACTCATACCGCCACGTGGTATCATAATAAAATAGATAAATCTAACCATTGATTTTCATTTAAATTGGTGGACCCATTATATTAGATGGTTAGATCTCTGTTATAAAAAAACATCCCTCCATCCTGTCTCCGTGGGGAATACGCACGTACGACATACAACGTCATACGTTTGCTGTCCTCCGTTCGTTTGCTTTTTTAATCCCCCAAATAACGAAAATTGAAATTATTTTTATGGAAAAAACCCACAAATAGACTTTGATCTATTAGGTCTAGACTTTGATCTATTAGGTCTAGCTAGCTCTCCCTCTATCCCTTTATTTCTATTATAAGCTAAAAAATTCATTAAATATCTTATAAACATTCTTAATCCGCCACATGGATATTTTATAAAACGCTTGGTGATTCATTATCAAATAATAATTATAGATAACTTAAATTGGTTGACAAAATATATATTCTCCCATCCGCAGTACCGTACATATGCACACGTACATGTTTACTCAATTACTCCCTCCCTTGACCGCCTCTCCTCTCCTTACCTCTTTCCATTTTTCTTATAATACATGGTAGTTTTTAACTTAATTTCTGATTAATGATTTGATGATTATATAAATTATTAAACGATGTATTTTTGACTAATAATTCAAAAGAACAATAATCAACAGTTAGATAGCTACATCATCATAGTTATATCTAATTTTTAATTTATTTGAACTGTTATTTTTATAATTAGATACATAAATAAATTAAGATCTATATTAACCATATGTTACTATATAAAAATTTAAATACATAATTTGAATAGACATCTTTTCTGCAACCAAATAACACCTATTTTTAATTTCTCTGTACTGTTCTTTTATTTAGTTTCATCTATAACGAAATAAGAAAATGAGCATCTTTATTACTCATATTTTGGTATATAAAATTTGAAATACATAATTTGAACATAGACCAACAACCAAACAACAAAAAATTGACAATATATATTATATCATCATAAATTATTCTACATAATAAAAATTAGAGAAAATACGGGGTCACTATTAAGTCAACATATGTCACATTTTAAAAAAAATAGAAGAAACTTAGAAAAAAGGAAAACACAAAACATCTTATCATCGGTTTCCAGTTAAAACTGTTTTCAGCCATTAAATCTACCTTCAGAAAAATTCATAACCTGTGATATGCACACCTTAAAAATTATAGAAATCCGAGAAAAAAAATCATTTGATCATTAGCTAAATCATTTAGAAAAAGAGAGTCTCCTCCATCCCTCTCCCGCCAACCTGTGCAAAGCACTACCCAACCTTTCCTTTCCCTATATGGTTCAACCCTATTCTCTTCATTCCTCTCCTCTCACTATTTCTTTAAGCTATCAAACAAAAAGAAACAATCAATAATTATAATTATAAGTTATACGTCTGTTTTCTTATCTGATTGTTGGAGTCATACCAGTAATGTAAGCTTCATGTGCCTATTTTATATTATATAAGAATATAAGATTTGAGCATAGTTTACATATAAATAGTGCAAGCCATTGAATAAAAAATTCGGAGGAACACACGCCATTAGTCTTTTACATGTCAACTGAATTACAATTTAAAAATAAAATGAAATAATTCAACAACACATGTTGCACTAGCATACATTGTTTCGCAAACATGCATAGCTAAATAATAAAAAAAAACTAACTCATATATAAATTGTATAAACCACGGCACAAAAATACGGTACCTTCGTAATTTTCTTGAAATTAGTATGCTCAAATAATCTGAGCAAGACAAATAATCTTTTGTGTAAGTGCTCTAAACTATGTTATATTACCATGTAATCAACCTTAGATAGTATTTAATGCACTTTTAATATATCATTGGATAGATATTCAAGCGCGCATTCATAATACACCACACTTCAAAAAAAATGCATGCGAAATTATATTTAACCATTAAATCTTTTTTTAAGTGCATAGATGTTAATGGATTTTTCTCTATGGTACGCCATGGAATTATGAATTCCTCCAAAAATTATTGCATATATAAGTTACACTAAGCTAGCAGTATATAGTTGGTTTAAAAGTTATATTTCTTACTATTAGATTTCAATTTTAAGATTCATGTTGATTAGCTTTTTTTTAAAAAAAATAGCACATAGATCACATATATCGTAGGGAAGCGAGGTCTAGGATATGTATATCTCCTCTGTGTTTATTATGTTAGTATGCAACAAATTGCATCAATATACAACAAATAAAAGGAGGTCTAAGTTGATGGTACAATAAAACACATTTGTTAGCGATAAAAGTTTTTTAAGATTTGTTAGAAAAATGTCCACTAACATTCAATTTAAAAACAAAAATACCTTATTTTCAATTTACACTTAATTTATTAGATATATTTTTTAAAACAAACTAAGTTTTCCTTCTTCTTTCATACGAAAAAGATTATTGATAATTACTTATTGGGATTAACCAAATATTGTATGGTATAAAGCTAGGTTGGAAAAATTATAGGCTATGCTGACAGAAAAATTGTACGGAGATTTGTTTTTTTAAGCATGAGAGGTGTTCTACGGTTAATATTCCATCCTTATAACTATAAATATCTCAAACACATCTTAAAATACATGCCCGCGCGAATCCACGGGCTACCTTTCTAGTTATATACTAAATATTACCTACCATATAATTCACCAACTACACTCCTACAAACCTCATTCATCAAATCCGACGGTCCAGAATCATCCAATCCAATGGCTCCTATCATCCCACGTACCCCCTCAACCTCCGCGAGCAGAAACCACCGCATCTCAGCTGAAAATCACGCCGCTCGCCCAGATCGCTCCGCCTCCCCTCGCCCAACCTCCTCGCTCCGTTCTTCTCACGCCAACTGCAGCGCAGCCGCCGGCGCCGTCGATTCCGACGCCCTGCCTTTGCCGCCGGCGCCCCTCCCAGCCGACCGCCTCCAGATCGACGCCGCCGCTCCCAGACGCCGCCGCCGTCGCCTCGCCTCGCCCGATCCCGGACGCCGCCGCGACTCACGCCGACGCCCCGACCCCACGCCAACCGCTACGCTGCCTCGTCCCTCACGCCAATCGTCGATCCACATCTACGACCGCCGGCTTTCTCCTCCGCGGGCGCTGCTGACCGCCGATCCACATCCACATCGAGGACAGCCAAGGAAGCCAGCGACAACCTCCTCTGCGGGCGCTGCCGACAGCCTCCGCCGCCCGCATCGCCGATCTACTCCACGCCGACTATCTCCTCCGCGGTCGCTGCCGACCGCCGATCCACAGCGAGGACAGCCGAACCACATCCACACTGCAGTCCCTGGAGGCGAGCCACCAACAACAAGGATTTGCGACTTCAGGTTGGGAATTCAATTGAAATGTTCATAAATTAGTTTTGAATTGAGACTTATCTGATTCATGCTCTGCGTGTTGTTCTATATAATATTACTGCCCCTCAATGCATGTAATGTTATTTTTATCATGATGACTCTCAGTTCTGCTTAATTGTTGAAAAACTATGGTGTCAAGAGTAGCATGCTTGAGTGCTTAGGAATAGAACAATATTTTTAGATGAAAGATATGAAGGCTCAAAAATCATTAGTTTACAAATGCAGAACTTCCTTTTTTTTCTCCAACCCACCGCACTATTTTGCTAATGACATGATTATTGGAGAAGGGCAGCGTTGCAATCATTCTTGTGTATATATTATTGGTATATACTTTTGACGGATGATTTCGGTAGGCGTATAAATGAATGTACTGACATATATATGAGATCATGTGTTACCAGATCAGTTCGAACAGTTGCTTCCCACCCACATAACCTCCTTCCCTGCATTGAAGGTATATCCAATTAATTCGCTTAATTTCCTTTACTGTGTGTTGCCAATTTTCAATGTTTTTATAATGGGGTTCCTGTGAACTGTAATCAAATTACCAATTAACACGGTATTACATGTACTTGGAAAAAACCATTTTGTACCGCTGGAATATGTTATTCTCAGTTGGTATTTATAATAATTTCTTACCTATTAGTGATATCTCGGCATTTGAGAAGACATCCAAGTGCACTGTGAACCTGTGACTGTAGTTAACCAAGTGCTTATTATTTCGATTGCTTTTAAATTGACACCTCCTTCTGAAGCTTAATTAATTCTCATTAACTAGCTATAGGATGGATATAGTATTAGTAGGTCGACACAAAACGGTGGAGTATAGTATAACAGCATATTGGATTATATGATAGTACTAAGCGGTGAAAGACTCAAAAGTACTGGGGATGTGTCCTGAAGGAAACCATCCTATTTCATCCCATAATTAGTTATATATATCCATATGCATAACAACTGATGTTAGGGGTTTATGAATTTTTTTCTCCATGTCCAATTAATTGTACAAATATATTGTTTTTATATGGTCATCGGCATGTCCTTGTTTGCTAAAGGAATAGTATGTCATCGGCCTGGCCGTGTCATTGAAGATACATGTTTCTGTGCAATCTAAATCGCACTTATTCATTTGTACATGGCTAATTACATTTTCAAGCTCGATCAGATTAAGTGATGGATACTGCTCTGTTCTGATGCATTATAGTACAGAAGACTAGCTAATAATTGTGAGTCTTGATCTTTGAGTAAATAGCTCCATGTAGTTCAGATGGGTTACTCTTTTGTGATGGCAGATCTTTTAATTCTTTAGTGCTTATTAGGAATAGAACTATATTTTTAGATGCAAGATGAAGGTTAGATCTGACTGCCGGCAAACAAGCCTAATAGTTCCTAAGATTCAAGCCATGAATTTTGTTACTAGCTAGGTGTTGCTTATGTGGGCATCGGTTTGCTGGTACTGGTAGAAGAAGCCTCATATTGTCGTGGCAACGAGAAAGAGAAAACGAACCTTGAAACATAACCGGAGTGGAACCACTACAACCAAAGAAGAAAGAGATGGATTTTGAAACAAGACATGGATGATGCTCAATTGATAATTCATTCATCAACAACATGTTGATTTGTTTGTCTGTCTGCTCAATGATGTACAGTTGACACCATTGTTCTCCTCGTTGCAGGATATATTGACTTGTTGAATACCGCCATCATCGCCACATCAGCCCGGCTGCCATCTGGTTTCTTTTGCCCTGATGTGATGAACACATCTGAAGGAGAGCAGCAGAGTATTCAAGTACATGTGGCAAAGCAGCAGGTTAGTACATGTATTTTTCTACTGCAAGATCATTCACAGTGTCTAAAATTTTCTACTCGTTTGCAGGTGAGGATAATCATTTTATCACCATAGTCAAAAGTATGCCCCAAAAATTATTGCCAGTGGTTGATTAGGAGACAATTAGATTGAATATCTTTATAGAAATAGATGGATATTGTGTACTTCAGTCCTTGCATGCTTTCAGATTTGTATGCTAAATTTTCCTGTAGATGCATATGCTGAATGTTTCCTGTAAATGCTTATACTGATTTTTTTTATATACAAAAGTATATACTGCAATGTCTCCTATGTGCCATTTTTTTTTCACCATTACGAGCATATATACTGCATTTTTCTATAGAGAGGATATATGCTGCTTTATTTCCTATAGGGGTATATACTGGAATTTATATAACAAAAAACAGTTTTATATTATCAAATCACCAAGCATGTAACAGAATTTCTCTCCCTCTCAAGAAAAGGGAAATTATCAGCACATGCATAGGTTGTGATTAATGCCACATGCACTATTTGCTATCTGAAAACAGTATAATTGCAAAAATATCCAATTTTGGGCAATATATTGGTGGTATGGTCTCCTGAAATCAGAACCATATTGTTTGTCAACAGATCTGCTATCCTTAGTCGCCCAATCTGAGGCAAAATAATCAATACATTGCAGAAGTTTTGTTCATTTGAGCCTTGGAAATATTCAAAGTAAGGTGGTGTTTGGATCCAGGGAGTTAAATTTAGTCTCTGTATTTAGACACTAATTTAGAGTATTACATATAGACTACTTACAAAACTAATTACATAAATGAAAGCTAATAATTACATAAATGAAAGCTAATTTGCGAGACAAATTTTTTAAGGCTAATTAATCCATAATTAGAGAATGTTTACTGTAGCATCATATAGGCTAATCATGAATTAATTAAGCTCAATAGATTCGCCTCGTGAATTAGTCCAAGATTATAGATGTGTTTTATTAATAGTCTACGTTTAATATTTATAATTAGTGTCCAAACATCCGATGTAATAGGGACTTAGAAGTTTTAGTCCCATCTATGGTCTAATACCTGTACTACTACCACATCAAAGATTTAGTTGTTCCTTTGTAATGATATTATTTTTTGACAGCACACATACTCCATTCCTGATTCACTTGATATTCCTAATTTTTTTGTGTGTCACGGATATATGCATAATATATCATATTATTATGCATTATTATGACTTAAGGCATAAATATACGCATTATCATATATCTTTAATATCATATGACTTAAAACACAGATATATGCATTATATATCTGCATGAATTGGTATATCATATTATTATACTTTACATGAAATATATTTGATCTATGACATAAATTGAATTAAAACTCAAATGCACAGTTCATATAATAGTTTTTTTTCTAACATGAAAATTTTAAAAATTATTAAAGACAAATAAAGTAGTACCGTAGCGTTTAGCACGGGCATATTACTAGTTACTAGTATACTAAAAGTCCATTAAACTTTCTACAAACGCTCATAAACCGCCACGTAGCACTCCTATAAATGCTCCTACACCGTCATGTGGCACTTTCATTTAAACTGGTGGACCTAATATTTTAAACAATTAAATTATTAATTTCCACCGTTAAATCTTATCTTCGAGAAAAAAATCTGCACGTTCCCCTCTCCGTTCACAAGTTCAGGTAATATACGTTCCGAAAGAAAAAAGGAAATACGTGCGCATATATATACGTACTCCCTCCCACCCCCTCTGACCCTCCCCATCCGTCTCTCCTATTTATTTCCTATTTTTTAGCCAACAACCAAATACGTACATAGTATATAATAATATTCTCTTGGTACATATATTACTGTATAGAAATTATTATACGTCACTTGGATGAATATACCTTTAATTTTTAGTGATGAACTCAAAAAAAATTATCTGGACATCACTTGGATATATACCATTTCTTTTCAGTGGTGAACCCATAAATATTTATAGATTGATATATTAATTAATATGACATGAATTATCTATTATTATATAGGAAAAATCAATTAAACGTCTTACAAACGCTTTCAAGCTGTCACGACGCTCTAATAAATTAAAGTGAATATAAGAAATTCTGAGAAAAAAAATCGTCTTACTCAAACCTATGGACCTTACCCGTTAGAGTGCATATGTACAACTCATGTATCCAGTTGCCTCCTCACCGATGAGACAAACCCACTGGCTCTCGCCTCTTTTTTTCCTTATAACAACTAATTAACCACCGAATAAAGAAGATTCTAAAAATTACCACGAAAAAATATCCACCTTAAATTTTTAATAAATTTGGCATCTAACAACTTTCTACCAACTTGATTATATTTCTCAACTTGTATATGAGGTATGTTTACCTATACAAATATGTAAAGCTAAATCAATCTACAAAGGTACAAATAAATCCGTCTATGAATGAAGCTCTTTTTTATTACTATACATCTCCATCCTATAATGGATCCTAACATTTTATAAGAATTAAGGAGGAATGAAAAAAAAATACTAAGATACCTATCATTAAATAAGGCTCATTAAACAAGGGGTATGTAGAGAGTTAGAAGATGGTTAGAGTAATATTGGATAAAAATTAAATGAAGAATGGCTGAAGTAGTATTAAAAATCCCTTATATTTTAGGTTAAAATTTGAATCCTTCAATTTATGAATGGAAGTAGTAGAAGTAAATAGAAGTACGTGACTATGTCTTTAGTTAGATAAAGAAGTCATATTATCATATTTTTAATAGAAAATTCCTTAAATTAATATATCCTAAAATATACAGAGACATCTTTAGTATACAAGAAAAAAATATTACTTAAAATTTTAAATTAATATGCTAAATATTTTAAAAAAGAAACACATGTATAAAATGATAGTTTCATATGAACCAGTTCCATTGTTGTGACATATTTTTCTCACAAATTTAAGATGACATGGTGTAAGTAATTTTAGTTTATAATTTGTAGCAACTTTAGTTTAAAATAGTCAACCTAAGAATGATATGGTTGGAGAGGCAATGTCTTATAAGTTGGCTACACTCTTGTTTAACTAGCAAGATGGTACTACTCAAGTGCACATAATGCTGCTTATGGACAACATAGGTCATATCCTTTAAATTAAAAAAAACATAGACCACATTCTAGTTGCACTAGGATGTCACAGACATCCCCTCAAAGGACTCGACGTCTCCATCGGTCCAACTTACCTGCATAGTCACTGTAACAGCCCACCCTCCAGAACCACGTAGCTAAGCCCAACCGACATGTGGGCTCACTTACACACACCAGTCCACTTACAATTTCGTTCTCGCTTCGTGTAAAAGGGTTAACCCAGGAGTGACATAGTTGGAGGGATAAGGCCTTATATATAAATTGGTTACACTCTTGCTAAACTAGGAAGATGATACTAAACATATGCACACAACTCTCATGGGCCACGGTCACTGTAACAGCCCGCCCTCCAAAACCACGTAGCTAAGCCCAATCGATGGGTGGGCTCACTTACACACACCAGTCCATTTTCACCAGTCCAGTGATCAAAACCAACTTTCAAAACAATCCTAAAAATGTTATTAATAAACATAGATTTAGAAGACTAAAAAAATATTTTTTTTAAAAAATCCTATACATAAACATTTGTCACAAAATTTGAAACACCAAAATATCTGCGCGGGCTATCTTTCTAGTTACTAGAAAATATCCCATCCATCTCTACATTCTTATATTTTGTGGGATAGAGGTAGTACCTTCATCCATATGCAATAATGAGCTACGGCAAAATCCTAAAAATTATCTATGGCGAAGGGGAGGCCGACGCAGGGGATCACTATATATGAGTATGTTTTAGAAACATGTGTGGGGGGAAGAAACGATTAATCACCCCAACGCTGAGTTTGCTAGTTTCTAGCGTCTTGATTTGATGCACACACCGCAGTCCGGTTTCGTGCATGTGACACCGTTTTCTCCTTTTTTTTCGTTCAATCCCTTCTTTAATTAATTACTATGCCACTTCAGAATTTTGATTAGGTCCACCCTAATAAATTCTATAGACAACAGCTTATGTGATGGATTGAGACTGCCTTAATGGGTTATTAGTGTCCAATTTGAACGGCGAAACTTTGGTTCCACTGATGATGGATTGAAAACCAACATTGCCAAGATTCCACAAGTATAAAGAAAGGAAAGTCACTCGATGAATCCAATTTTTTCGAGTGCCGCTCCCCACCCCCCCTCGAGATCCATATCTAGAGTCAACAACATCCACAACTTTGCACATCATTTTTTTTAAAACCAATCTTTGCACACCATTGAATCAACATCTATGGATCAATATCATCCATAAGTGCAACAGGTAAAGAAGTAGAAGTAACAGATCAACTAAGCAACTGGTGTCGTCGAACCTAAGTCGTCGCTAGATCTAGGCCACGGCATCAACCATTTAATGGAGCAGCAGATCAAGGAGGGGAGGAAAAGCAGGCTGGGGAGGGCACGACGATCCATGAATCAAACTAGTATAGAAACGATTTTTTCAGATGACAGCCCCCTTAAGTAGGTTACACGCGGATCGTAACTTGTCACGTCTGCAAAAATCAGCTTGTATTTTCACATACGATTCCTTAATAAGTCCACATACCGTTAACAACCAAATTTGACAAATCTTAAATCGGATTCAAAGCTAAAACTAAAGCGGATTTGGAGAGAGTTTGTTTCTCATAGAGCAGAGTGCGCATCGGCTACGGACGGTATCGGCTGATACGGAATCAAGCAAGGAGAAGCCGATGCAGCCGATCCCAGGGAGATGGTTCTAGAATCATTGTTGGGATCGATCAAGGCACTACACAGGCATTGCCATGCAAGGATTGAGTCCAGAAAAAGCAATTGTATCTATTAATTATGATGTTTTTAGTTAATTCCCTTAGAGATATTTTTGGTAAGAGTCCGTCTAAGAGACTTGTTCGTATTTTAAATTGTAATAGAGATAGAGTTGTGTCCAGCAAGGGCATATTATGTATTTAGTTATAAATATGGCCCGATACCTTGTGAACAAACAACATCAGTTCAATAATACTTTCGGCGTATCGCCACCCTTTTCTACTTTCATTGTTTTTGACGTTCTAGCTTTCAAGTTAGGCTGCATTGGTTTCGATCTCCGACGAAGAGGTATGGCTTGTTATGGCGGTTTGTGTTTTCGGGATTAGTGCTTACATCTTCATGATACTATAATCCTGCTTATGTGAATCACCGAGTTATCATATATGTTGTATAATCTAGATCGGCCCGGTTGTTTAACCTTCTCGGCTAGCCTCTATCATCGAAAACAGCTAACAAGGTTAAGCATTCGTGACCGAATTTGACTACAAAGCATATCCACCATCTTGATAAGGCCACCGTCGGCTTGTTTGGATCTTATGTTTCTCTTCATGTTTAATGCTGCATCGATTAGGTCCGATCTGTTAAGTAATGCCTTGAACTACAATATCTAGCCTGTTTTACGGTTGCCAGTAGAGATAGCATCGGTGTTTCAGCCGATCTTACCTGGTTTAGTTATCTCGTCACTCTTGTGTTTGCTTGATATGCTAAATCTGTCCTTTATATTAAGATCTCGATTGTTTGAAATATATCAGGCCTGCTATCGGTTTGTTAGGTCATCCTTTTAGATTGATCTTTGTTAAGTATATTTCACTTATATCGATATCTCAGTATAAAGTAGTATCAGAGTAGTAGCCGACACACGTTAGGGTTTGCTCTATTGGCTATGCTGTGAATATATATAATCTACACTTCGAAGTACTTTTAGATATAAGTGATTTATACTGCCTCGGCATGCTGCCCGATCTATCCCAATCACTTGGTTATAAATGTATTTTGAAGCATAGATTGTATATTATTGATATCTTCAGCCGATTGAGCGGATTCAACTATTTCTATAATTTATCTCATACTGCCGATCTGATGCCAGTTACATCGGCTTGATATTGAACGATATGTCATCGGCAATCCAGCCGATCGGCTGTCGTTTGTGGATTTAACTTTGTTTCTTTTTCTTGGTTTCTTGTTGGTTGCAGGATCAAACCTGCTGGCACGCTCGGAACCCGAAAGCAATTCTTTGGACCTGCACTGCAGCTAAGCAAATCTCCCAGGCCAGTATGTATTTTTAGCATCGAACACATACAAAAATCAATTCTCGCCAGCTCGTTCCCGTCAACTTCTATCGCTCGTTCCCGTCAACTTCTATCGCTCGCCCCTCCCTCCCTAGTGCTGGAATTTTTAAATTCTAGACCTTTTTAAAAACTTTTTTACAAATACACTTAAGACTTATGAGAAAACTTATTACAGGAATATACCCTTTTCGTGACGTCACTGTGATACACATTGGCATCATGCCCCTCGCTCCTCTGCAGACACTAATTCACTGATGTAAAGGGGTCGACATCAATGACTGTCGCTGAGGACCTATTTGTAAAAGAAATTTTGACCCCTTTACATAAGTGACTTAGCTTCCGTGGGAGGGCGATGGGATGACGCCAATGTCATTGGCACCGCCATATTGAACTTCGGTGCTAATGATGTTGGGGTCACGAAAATGGTCCATTCTTTCAATAAGCTTTTTCAGAGTTCTATTTGTAAAATATGTTTTTAGAAAGGGCCAAAAAGTAAAAATTTCTGCTCTCCGGTGAGGTAAAGTAGGAGGTGTGGGGGGGGGGGGGGCAACTAGGTCTACAGACCCTAATGGTCGAACATGTGTCGAAAAGTCAATAGTGTCATCTATTAATAAAATTTAAAAAAAATAAAAAGTCTGAAAAATAAAAAAAATTCCAGTAGGAAATAATTTTCAGATGGTCTATTAATAAAATTTAAAAAAATAAAAAAGTCTATAAAAATTCTAGTAGTAGTACATACGCTAAAGGCTAATTGAGCTATCGTCACCAAATTATTATAACGAAAAACAATTCTTGACAATATATTGTACTATTGCAATGATAATTTTTCTATGACTTGTTTTATTCAATATTTTTGTTACAATAGGAAATGAGGTGTGGCAAAAAAAAAAACATTACTGTTGCAAAAAAATGTTCTACCGACACAAATTTAATTTTTGTGGCAATTTGCATATTTAATGGCTATGGTTACTTTTCACTACTTTCTATTGCCACAATCAACGAATTTGTTGCATTAAAAAATTGTCATGTCATAAGTAAACTTATTTTTTTCATATGGACATGGATTGGGATACATTTTATATGAAAATTATAGCTCTCGACGAGATCTACAATTTTTTAGGTAATAACTTTTTCATTTAAAATATTTTAGATACTGAAATTCTTGATGCAAATCTCTGTTAGGTAGGCTCAAGTGGTAAGATATGCATTTTCTAATAGAATTGCTGCGTAAGTGAGTTGGTAAAGGAGAGCATGCGTGAGAGAAATTTCCTGTGTTCGGATCCTAAACATGATAAGGTATCAGAAAGAGATAGGATTATAGTTTTAATTATTTATTGCAACAATGTGATTTTTGCAATATAATTTTTTGCCACATGTATCATTAAATAATTATCGTTGCAATAACCTACTACCACTATATTTATTACCATGGCTAACGATGATTTTGAAATGGTGGTAATATGTATCTATTGACATGATTTTAACTTTAGTGATACGATTTTTTTGGCGGCAAATCATTTTCCTAGTAGTTGATATGAGTCATTGTTTTGCATTGTTGTGATGGCCAGACGAATCGGTCTAAGATCATCGATCCTTAATTATCGATTTAGCGTACATGGAACCAAAGCAAATAAAAATCATAGGCCCACCACTGCTTTCAGCTCATTATATCTCCAAGTGGTGTGGGGACCCATCAAATCAAAAAAAAAAGATTAGTACTCTACCTAGTTAATACTATCTCCATCAGAAAAATCAAAACAAAAATAAAAGAGATTTCGGCTATATAATTTGTATTGTTATTTTTTTTTAATTTTGGACAGAGGTATAAATTCATATGCCGGTCTCTCCCAACCCACAGTATCTATAGGTAGTGTCTAGACTCTAGAGGATAGAGGGCATATCCGTTTAGATATAATCTTCTCAAATTAATGCATAGTGCTCATGACAGTGTCTACAGAGAAAATAAATTAAATACTCTATTCGTCCTAAAGTATAAGAACCTATAATTTACGAATCTGCACAGGCTGTCTGTACAAATCATTTGTAGTACTAGGCTGCCTATCTAGATTGCTAGTACTAGAAAATATTCCATCTAATTGTAGATTCTTATATTTTGGGACGGAGGTAGTACCTTCATCCATGTGCAAGTATCAGCTACGGCCAAAATCCTAAAAATTATCTAAGGCGAAGGGGAGGCCGCCGCTGTTAACAACAAAATTTGGTAAGCCCCGAAGACATCGTCGACCTAGAATCAGTATTAGTTTCAGAATCCTATAATCAGCCGATGAGAATTATCACATCGCCAATAGTCGGATTCGTGCTATATTCGGTTAATAATATTAATCTATTAAAAGAAGCTCATCTGGAAGTGATCGAGTTCAAGGAAGATGCGGCATGGCAAGTTATCTATTAATTATGAATAGTTTGTTAGTTTCTTTTTATCTTTAGGAAAGTGTGTTTAGTGTCTAGTAAGGGCTTTATGTTTCCGTTTTATCTTTAGGAAAGTTTCTTTCTTGTCCTACAAGAACTAGTATCTACCCATGGGTATAAATATGTACATCCGGGGTCATTGTAAACTATCTCTCGATCAATTATACTTTTGGCGCATCGCCACCCTCTTTTCTGAGGTTTTTACTTATCAACCGGCAGAATTTGGCACCTGATGCAGGGCTGCATCGATTCAATTCGATCTCCGGCAAAGGGGTATGTCCTACGTTCCGCCGGCCCAGGCAATTGTCTCAGCTACGTCGGTGTCGTTCAAGGCTGTATCACTACATTCAACCTCTTGGATTGCTCCAGTTTGGATGATATATTTGTCTGCCTATTTATCATATGTCTTAGTTAATCTAGTCTTAGTATCTCAATTTAGCTCTATCGGTTGTCTCTCGCTTTAGAGTTTCCGTTGGTATCGGCTAAATTATTTTACTAGATTAGATTAGCTAAGGCATCTACCACCCTAAAAGTCAGTCAACGGCTTGATTGTCTAGATGTTGTGTTTTTTTCATACTTAGTGCTCCATCAGTTAAGTTTGATCTACTAAGTCGTGCTTATAACCATAATCTCTAGCCTACTTCTTGATTACCAATAAGGGTTTCATCGGGGTTTCAGCCGATGAGTCATCTGGATGTTGCATCGACTTACAAGGATTGCATACATATTGGATTTAGCCGGTCACAACAAAGATTTTACTATTTATCTAATCTCGTGGATTTAACGACATCGGACCTCCAGCCGATGTATACTTTAACCTTCGGATCAACGCTTATCTATCATATCATTATTGGCTGATTGGTTTCTACTTGATTATATTGTTATTTTATTACATCATCATCAACCGATTGTCTATATATCATTATTTACATCAAGTGTCAGACTCCACATCAAACACATAGCCGATAGCTCAAAACCCTATCAGTATCGGCTGGTATCGGCATCGGCTGGAATTACTCCATCGGTTTGACAATCGATCGGCTTATTGATCTGCTGTTTGTATATCTTGATAATTGCAGGATCAAACTGACTGGCACGCCCGTATCTCGTCAATCTTTGGACCTGCACTAAGCAGATCTCCTAGGCCAATGCGTTTTTTCGCATCAACAGACACAGAGGATCACTATGTTTTTTTTTTGAGAATTACACGGTACAACGCAGACACTCACAACGCACGCACACTTACCCCTATGAACGCACGCACGCAAACCCTACCCCTATGAGCATCTTCGAAGACTGGGCTAACAAATCCTGAAGATCGACGAAGTCACCACAGGCGCCTCAGTGTCGATAGGTACGTCGCCTACCACTGAAAACACAATACAGTTAAATCCTGAAAAATTCGCTCCCATTGGTGTTTTAGAAAAATATGTGGGGGAAGAAACTATTAATCACCCCAACGCTGAGTTTGCTAGTTTCTAGCGTCTTTGATGCACACACCGCAATCCGGTTTCCTGCCTGTGACACCGTTTTCTCTTTTTGTCGTTCAATCCCTTCTTTAATTACTACGCCACTTCAGAATTTTGATTAGGTCCACCCTAATAAATTATATAGACAACAGCTTATGTGATGGATTGAGACTGTCTTAAAGGGTCATTAGTGTCCGATTTTGAGCGGCAAAACTTTGGTTCTATGATGGAGTGAGAACCAACACTGCCAAGATTCCACAAGTAAAAAAGAAAGGAAAGTCTCAGTAGCACCTTAGGTCCTAGGTTCAACTCTCCATGGGAGCGAATTTTTCAGGATTTAACGACATTGTGCTTTCAGTGGTTGGCGACATAACCGTGGACAGCGAGACGCCTATGGTCACTTCATTAATCTCCAGGATTTGCTGGCCCAGTCTTCAAATATGCTTATAAGGGCAGGGTTTGCATGCGTGCATTTACAGGGGTGAGTGTGCGTGTGTTATGAGTGTCTGTGCTGTACTGTGTAATTTAAAAAAAAAAGGAAAGTGACTCGATGAATCCGATTTTTTTGAGTGTCGCTCCCCACCCCCCCAGATCCATATCTAGAGTAAATAACATCCACAACTTTGCACATCATTTTTTTTAAACCAATCTATGCACATCATTGAATCAACATCTATGGATCAAGATCATCCATAAGTGCAACAGGTCAAGAAGTAGAAGTAACAGATCAACAAAGATACTGGTGTCGTCGAACTTAAGTCATCGTCGTGATTCGTCGCTAGATCTAGAGGCCACGACATCAACCATTTAGGCTGTGTTCGTTTGGAGATGAAAGTGAGTTTGTTTATTTCGTTATCCGTATACACTCTTCTGTTAACAATAGGATTTGACATCAGATTCAAAGAAGAAAGAAAAAGATCGATGTAGGGCTATTACTATACCTATCAGATAAGGGGCCCGAACCTGTATAAAAATCCTTGTCTCTATCTCTTTTACCTCAATCTCGCATATACCCTGGTACCAACAATCCCCATACCATCCAAATACTGTAATCGTGATATCAAACGTCGACAGTGGCGCGCTAGATAGGGGATTTTTTGGTGCTTTAAGGTTTCGACGAGATGGGTTCAAGAGATGGATTCTTCAACAACAAGCTACTCGACGACTTCGGCTGTAGGGAGATCTAACCCGACCGGAGTTTGTCTTTTGACGAGATCGGGACTATCGCCGCCGCGGAGAACCATGATGTCTGAGGCAGCCTAACCCTCGACGCGTGCGACATCAACTGGTGCGAGGCATCGCCCGGCTGAGTCCAAGCCGAACCCGACGCCGATTCCTACCAACCAAGCAAGCGCGCCGAGGAGCCAAAAATCAACTGCCAGATTAGTACTACCGAGTTCTGACTAGGACACGATTTCTAGTCAGTCGACACTGGCGTCAACTCATCACGGCCGGCATCAAGACCAACCAATTTGGATGACGTCAATATGTGCATGCATGAGATCAATTAACAGCAAGTGCATGTGTTTACTGCATACATGCGGCTGTCCACTTGGAGAAGTATGATTGCATCGATCTAATCTACTCCGAATACACATGTCAGAAAGGTAATTAGTAGATTAATTTTTTAAGTTGACCTACTAATTTCGTTCGTAGATACATCCTACATGTATCTACAAAGCTACGCAATATTTTATATGTGATTTATCGTACCTATTCTTCAGATAAATACGATATTGTCAGATTTCAAATTTATTATGTTTACCTAGAGCATGTTTTCTATACAATATCTATTGTGTGAGCATTCCCTATATTAGGTCAACAACGGTTTAATACTGGGGGCTCGCTTTATTTTCTTATGTATAAATCATGCTTACTTATGGTTTACATAATGTATGATATTTAATCTGTTCGTTATATCATGATAATACTAGAAGATTCATGCAGTCTTTTGAGTATATGCTCGATACTATCTGCTATATATCTTGTCTTCTAGAAAATATTTTTCAGGAACAATTGAGCACTCGAGTAGGTTGTGGTCGAGTACACCCCATTGTCAAGAACATTCTCGATAAAGGCTGAGTTGTCGCACCCAACCTACCAATGAAGACTGACGACTTATCTCATGTATAGCGCCGGCCATGTCCGAACTATTGGAGAATATGTCGTTAACGGATAAATTCCTCGCAAACGTTGTTGGCTCGATCACCCGACATGATTGCAAACAGACATCCGGATATGCTATATGTTGGGTATGTGAGTCATGCTGGCCACATGAGATGCACATGTAATCACCAATTCTAGCGCCCCTTCAGGTGATCGAGATATGTCTACACCTGGTTCTCGGGCAGTAGATTGTAGCGATCTCTCACCACCTAAAAATTCATCTTCGGATGATCGAGATACGTCTACACCTGGTTCTCGACCAGTAGATTGTAGCGATCTCTCACCACCTAAAAGTTCATCTTCGGGTGAGCGAGATAGGTCTACACCTGGTTCTCGACCAGTAGATTGTAGCAATCTCTCACCGCCTAAAAATTCGCCTTCAGGTGATCGAGATACGCCTATTCCTGGTCCTCGACCAGTCGGTTACAATAATCTCTCGACATCTAATGGGACAACCAACATAGTCGTGATAGCGATAACCAAAACCGACTAGATCGCCGTTGTCACCAGGACAACAACGTCCAGGACTAACGATATCAAGACGACAACGGACAAGGTTAACGACATCACGACATCACACGATGACGACGAAACTCGAGATCCCCAGACTTCTAGAATGCCCGAGGATGAGGTAGTAGGTACAGGAGCCGAACCTCCGACTACGATAATTCCTCATTGTCTTCGTCTTCACCAGGAGGTTGTTCTCGCAGGTCACGAGAATGTCGTCCATATATTACTCTGGATTCCCTACAAATGGTCGAGGTATGACTACGACTGGTCTTCGATCGGCAACGTAGCGATCCTCGCACCACAACTTCCACTAGTCTAGGTACGACTATAACTGGTCTTCGATCGGCAAACGTAGCGATCCTCGCACCACGACTTCCACTGGTCGAGGTACAACTACGACTGGTCTTCGATCGGCAACGTAGCGATCCTCGCACTACGACTTCTAATGGTTGAGGTACGACTACGACTGGTCTTCCACCAGCAGCGTAGCGGTCCTCATACCACGACTTCCAAAGATCGAGTTACAACTACGACTGGTCCTCGACCAGTAGCTTAGCAGTCCTCACACCTCAATTCAAACGGTTGAGAGACTCCTACTCCTGGTTCTCGAACCAGTAGGTCGTAGTGATCTCTCATACCTTCACTTCAAGTGGTTGAGTTATGACTACAACTGGTCTTCTACCAGTGATGTAGCGATTCTCCCACTACCTATGCAATTTGTTGGGCACAACTATACACCTGGTCTTTGCCTAGTGTGGTAGTTGTCTCATCATCTACGTCAATTTCTGTAAGTGCTTGTATGTGCAATATTTGTCCAGAGATCCCTTACCACGATAACAGCTACTCTTGAAATCGAACCTATTAACCCTTTACGCCGTTCCGACAAGCCTCCGAGAGACCTACGGGAATTTCGGCTGGGGACGCCCAGAGCAGATAAGGTCTTGTCAGACTCTGAGAGCCGAACGACTATGTAAGACCTGGTCATGTAAGAGTGCTCAAAAGGTGAATTAACTAAACCGTGTAATCGGAAATTGATTTTTTCCAACTTCACGGCTGGGGGCTAGGTAAATCGCATTTTCAGCTAGGCAAGTTACGGCTCATTTCTCCTCTGAGAACAGGCTTCTCCGAGGACAAGGCTGGGGGCTAGGAGGAGTACCGAACTCCGATTGCTGAGGGCAACTCTGGCAAGCGTACTCTTTATTGTCACACGCAGATTCAATTTATTTTCAATTTTTCCATATATATTATATCATGTTACCCTTGAGCACTCGCTCGGGGGCTATTTCTATTTAATATTCTATTTTGAGTATTGATTTCAGGAAAATTCTATTCAACCTTGTCGAGGAATCCATGTCTCTACGGTCTTACACCGGGATCGACTAAGCGAGTACGACAAATGTTGACAAGAGAAGGCTTTGTCGCAGACTCTACGCCTACTCGATTACACGAGAACTGTTGATGGGGCTCGACAAGGAATATGGAATGAAGCGATGGTGTACCCACCGAGATGAAATTTCTTGACTTCAATCCAAATTCTCGATTACAGCAAGACGGGAGGCTTAGTCACATGCTCCGTACCTTCTCGGTCGACATTGGGACCTAGACGAACCCAATATAGTGCCTACAAAGGCCGATAAGGGGAATCTAATGCTATCTCTGATCTCACCGAGAACGGTCAAATGAGTACGACAATAGTTATTCCAAAGTCTTCGGTCAAGAACATGAACTCGTTCATTTGCATTGAAGTCAGGGGCTACTGTCAGGGTTATAGATACCACATACCTAATAGTAGTTGACTAAGCTCGGCAAGGCCTTCCACATACCATGTCTCATACGGAAACAAACCTCGAATATAGAAGGAGTTCCGGATAAGGAAGGACAAATAGAGTTCTATACGGAAACGACAAGGACTACTTAGATTGTATCCACATTTATCTCCCTAGTCTTACTTGGACAAGGGGGCATCTATGGGTATAAATACAAGCCCCCTTAGGAGGAGAGGGGATATGCCACAAAGCTACAAGCCAATACGCCGCCAAATATCGACATCAGAGATTAGCCTAGACATACCCCATCCGGCATCTACGGAGGTCGGAAAGAGGGATCTAGTGCCATCTCTGATCTCGACGAGTTCGTACTTAAGGAGGAAGACTACCCTGTTGTCGACTATGAGTTAGTTATCTAGCCGCTAAGTGGACGACGGTTAGATAGGTTATCCCAAATATTGTATTTGTGCGATCCAGATGAATAAAGAGCAACACCGGCTTCAGCCAACAGGATGTAGGGCTATTACCTGTCAGATAAGGGGCCCGAACCTATATAAAAATCCTTGTCTCCATCTCTTTTACCTCAATCTCGCATATACCCTGGTACCAACGATCCCCATACCATCCAAATACCGTAGTCGTGATATCAAATGTCGACAATTTGGTGTTGAGTTGAGTTGGACGTAGAATCGGACTGTGCATCGGCTGGAAACAGAGGTTGAAGACTGATGGCCGATACAGCGTATATAGCATGACTTGGACTCGGCATGGGTCTAGATTCTGATAATCGCTATTGCCAATTAGAGATAGAGTTCGATTAAGGTAATTGTATCTATTAATTAGGATATTGAGTGGGTTTGCTAGAAATTTAGTAAGAGACCGCCCTATATGGTCTTGTTTGTATCTTAACTTTAGAAACGTTTGAGTTGTGTCCATAATGGACTAAGTTTGTACTCGGGGTATAAATATGAACCCATAGCATTGTAATAAGAGAGCCAATCCAACAACTTCGACGCATCACCACTCTTTTGCTTTTCTCATTTCCGGCGAGTTCTTCGCAAGTGATAAGCCATTTCAATGGCCCGCGCTATCGGGGCTAACATGTCGCTTTAGATGTGTTAGCCTCAATATCGCGAGTCATTGCTATCATATGTCTTAGTTAATCTATTCTTAGCTTGTAAATTTAGATCTATCGGCTACTGCTCGCTTCAGTTCAGGGTTTATGCTGGTTTCGGTTAAATTGTCTTGCTAGATTAGATTAACTAAGGCATTTACCATCCTAAAAAGTGTCTAATTGCTTGATTGACTAGACTGTATGTTTCTTTTCATACTTTGAGATGCATCATCCCTAATCGTGCTTAGAACCATGCAAACTAGCATGCAATTAGACGTAATAAGGATAGTATTGGGGTTTCAGCTGATCTTACCTAATATGCATGTTTCACTACCTGTTACATGTATATTCACCACTTATATAGATATATCATTCTATATAACCATGTTATCGAATAAAAACTGCGTCACATTGAAGAACGTGGAAATCGGTTCGGTGTATTAAACGGTAAAGTAATATATTAACTAGTAAAAATTTTTGGGGATCCCCCCATTACATGGCCCTAGGAGGCTATTTATAGTCCTAGTACAGGCTTACACCTCCTAGGGTTTAGGTTGTACAGGGGAATTTACGTGAATACCCTTATGAAAGGGACATTAGTGAGGGCACACAGTGTCCTTTACACTTTTGGGCTCTAAATGGGCCAGCCTGGTCTACCTGGTTATGATGGAAGGGGCCTCCCTAGGCTGGGGGGCCCTCTAGTCCTCTCCTTCGAATGGATCCCAGTCCGGGCGAAGCCTTCGTGCTTCGTCACATGGCCTTCGCCCATTCGCCCATGTAGTCTTCTTGATTGCGAAGCTTGGATTTAGGTCTTCGGCATTTCGCCTGCGTGCTTCGCCACATGGCTTTCACCATATGGCTTCGCTCTAGTCGAACCCGATGGTCTTGGCTTGATTCCTCATTGGTTAGCAGGTTTCGGCAGGTTCGGTCGAAGGTCCTCGTGGCATGCCTCCAACAAGCCCCTCACAGGCAAGGGTGAGTAGGGAGCTTCGGCCGAAACCGTGCAAATTGTGTGGTATGGCATGAGGCACCCCCTTTCGGCCGATGTTCCTGCCGAAACCTATTTTCTTTCCTGCAAAAAACTTAACACTTATTTTTTTCTGGTACCTTTTTGGTTGTTCACATTGAGCTTTCGCCCTTTCGTGGTAAAGCCAAGGCTGAAATTTACTATTTCATGAACAATATTGGGCCGTGTGGGGTACATGGTACCCGGGTACCCAACGACAAGCCTTGGGCCGCACCGCATGGGGTGGGCCAAGTGTCCTAGGCCCATGTGGCATACTTGTAAATAAAGAAAGAGAGATTTTCAGGATAAGATATAAATCTGGGGGATCAGGCATATCTTTTATACATAGAATAGAGAGATCTAATAGATACTTTCCATGTAACCCCCTCATCCTATATAAGAGGGGGCAGGGGTCCCGAGGGAGGGGAGGTCGGATCATCTCCACGACCCGGCAGCTTCTCTTTTCGGCTTCTCTAACCATTTTTCCACGATACACAAGAAAGAACACACTGGACGTATGGTATACCTCATCCCGAGGGCCTGAACCAGGATAATCCTCTGCGTCACCATCTCTCCTTGATCTAGCGCACCCCATTAAATATATTTCCGATCTTAGAAATCGACAGGCCGTTGTGTGCTTTGCTTTGTCAGGCTTGCACTGTGTGGCCTAGCCCAGTGGGAATTTATCGTTTCGCCTACCCTTGGGGCACGTGGTAGACTGGGATTGGGTGGAAGGCGAACCGTCGCGCGGGCGGGTTATATATTTCCCCCCTCCCCTCGGTTGCTTTCACTTTTACCCTTGGTCACTTTCACCGTCGCATCTTATGAGTGCTGCTTTGCTCGCTCTGCGCATCCGCAAGCTGTCTTTCGCCCTTTTTTTCGACTCGCATAGCCTTCGCCCTTACTCAACTTTCTACACGTTTTGGCCATGGCTCCCCGCAAACCTGCTCCTGCTTTGACCACTGGTCCAAACCCAGGCAAGATCGGCGAGGAACACACCGGGATTCTTGTGGCTTCGCTCATCGATGAGACGGATCTGGCGAAGCTAGTTTCGGCCGGGGCCATAGCCGAAGGACAAGCCTTTACCTCCAGCAAGGCGGTGGTGCCGAAGCCCAGGGAGAACCAGACTGTTGTCTTCGCTGCGTTCTTCGACGCGGGGCTCCGGTTCCCTTGCAACGTTGTGTTGCCTGAGGTACTTCGGCTCTTCTAGGTCGAACTTTCTCAACTCAGCCCTTCCATCTTGGTTCGGGTCGCAATCTTCAATTGGGCGTGTCGAACCAGATTCGAGCCCACCGCTGAGCTGTTCGGTGCAATCTTCTATGCCATCGTAAACTCAAAAACGGTGGTTACCCCGGCCAGGACCAGTAGGATGGTGTTCGGGAGTGCGAATTTCAACTTTCGCCCCAAGCGCTCTGACTTACGGCCCGTCAACGCGTCCATGCCTAAATGGGATCACCATTGGATATCGAAGTGGTTTTACCACACCATCCTATTCGAGGCTGATTTGGATGCGGCGAAGGCCATGAGGTGGCAGCGCCGAGCGATCGTACCTGTTAGGAAGCCAAAGGTAGCGATTGACGGCACGATGGAGGCCCACTTCGCCTTGCTGCGGAAAGTCGCTCTTCGACTCAGTTGCCGCGACTTGGTAGAAGAGTTCTATATGCCACATATCTTCCCCTTTCGTAGTCCTAGCAAGTCGAGGTGAACAAGGAGGAGGAGACGGACGGCCCGCCAAAGCTTGTGCTCTTCGGAGGGGCGAAATGTGAGCCTATTTTCACAACGCCTGTTATTCTCGTTTGTTTTTTTGGTGTCTCTTCTTCTTGTTGTTCTCATGCTTGTGCCTTTACTTCAACAGTGCTTTCGCTGCCCCAGGCTGAAGGTGAGGCCCGAAAGATGATTGGGAAGCTCACCATAAACGAGTATAGTCAGCTGCTTACTTGTCAAACTGGCTGCCAGGCGAATCGTGTGTTTTTTGGTGAGTTCTCGGCTCGGACGAACCCAATCAAGGTCGTCATTATCGATGAGGATGCCGAGCCACCGAAGAAGCGCAAGCGGGCGAAGGGGAAGGGTGCTCCGCGAAAGCGGAGACCTGTGTCACCTGTTGACTCGGATACTGACGACGAGGACAAGGTCGGGGACGAAGAGGAAGGGGAGGAAGAGGCCGTCGATGAGAACATGGACAGCAAGCAGGACTCCCCCGGATATACTCCGAGTCCCGACCACGTCGAAACAGATGTTGCTTCGAGCTTGTCCCACCTTCGCCAAAGGGAGCTGGAAGGGGCGAAAACCTTGGCCGCCATCGCAGGAGTTGCCCCGTCAAGGGGCAAAAAGGGCACGAAGGTGTTCACGAAGGGGGTTGTGTAGATCGGCTCCGCATTCAGTGATAGTGAGTCTTCGTGGAGTACCCCTACTTCGCCTGCTGAGCGCAGCCCTAGCCCGTCAGTTGCTGCCACAGCTACCGATTCTGCCGGTGAAGTAGGTGGGAGCGTGGTGGCCGGCACATCTGCCTCCGCCGAATGCGTTGTGAAGGCGGCCGCCGCAGCATTCGCCGCCCCACTTGCAGTTCACCAGCTTTCGCCGCTCAACCCTCCGAGAGGAAAGCAAGCAATCATTGAAACGTCGGGTTCGGACAACTCCCTGTCTGCCCCCCGTTTCGTTCCCGTCGACTTCGAGACACAGGCTGATCTCATTCCTTTTGTGAAGGGGGTGGGACACCTTGTTTTGCCCACTGGCAGTCCTGGTCCGGCACCGCTGTCAAGAGCCTGCTTGTTCGGGTATGGACTTTCACTCGCTTTGTCTCTTTATTTGTTTTCTTGTTTGCTGGGTTTAGTTATTCCTGCTTCGTCTTTGTAGGCTCTTTCGCCCAGTGCTCGACAGAGCAGATGGCGAGGGCCCGTTTGGATGGCTACAAAACTCGGGTTCGTTCTATGGAGGTAGAACTTAGCTGAAAGGATTTAGAGAAGGAAGCTCTTGCCGGTTCACTAATGGAGGCGAATGCCGAAATTAAGAAACTCTGGCTGGAACTTGAGAAAGAAAAGAAGGAAACGGAAGGTCTCGTTGACTACTACGAGTCCGTAGTCAAGATAAACGCCCTTCGCCAAGAGCTGGAGCAGGTAAATGCTGCTGCCAAGGCCGCTGCTGAAGAGGCGAAAACTGCCTGCCACACTCTTCGTCTGGCGCTAACCGATTTGGGCGCCAAGGCTGGCGAAGTCCCAGCCGGAGATGCGTCCGCTCTGGACTTCATGGAGTTGACTCAACAAGCGGGCGGTGTTGTGGCCGAGACCGTTGTTGCCTATAGAGATTGCTGTGCCCAAGTGTCGGCCACGTTCGTGCTGGGCCTTCTTCAGCAACACAGCTGCGAGCACATCGCCGATTTCCTGAGGCTTGCCAAAGGGAATTGGTCAATGAGCTCTCAAGACGTGTCGGCTGCTTTGCGTGCTTGAAGAAAGCACTTCTGGCAGAAGGAAGGGCGATCGACCGCGAAGGCCCACCTTCGCACCCAGTTGGCGAAAGTTGAAGCAACTGAACGCGAGGAGGAGCCAGATGCACAGGAGCCTGTTGCCGGGGAGGGTGAACCAAGGGACGCTAGCCAAGATCACCCAGAGGTGTGAGGCTCTTCGCCTGCCCTTTTAGATTTAGTATTCATAGGGTGGTAGTTAATTACTTTTGTAAATTTGGCCTATTGCTGTTTTATCTTGTAGCCAATGACGGCGTTCGCCATGTTTGAAGTTTAATGAAAATACTAGTTTCGCCAATTCGTGCTTCTTTTGCGAGCAATGTTTTTATATCCGTTTTGATCGATGCTTTGATCGTCCTGTGATTTTTCTTTATTCCCTCTTCCGCTTATATGCAGGGTTTGCACAAAAAGAATTGCGTTTGGCCCCCATTTAGGGATTGGCAAAGTGCTAACAAGAAGTTTGTTACAATCAAGGGCCTACCGAAGATTAGGTATTCGTTCCGGCCCGTGTATCGTGAAATGATAATAAACGACAATAGTTATAAAGTTCTTAAGGTGGCTGGCTGGATGCGTAGACACCCTGGTCGGACCCTAGAAGACTGCGATCGATGCCATGTCGAACGCCACAAAGATATCGCCTGCTTTTGGCGAGATTTTAATAGATCCGATCGGCAAGAAGTGATCGCTCGTCGTCGGTATAGTTTAGCATGCATCATACCTCCTTCGCATTTGAGAGTTATGTATAGTATTAGCAGTGATGACGAACCCAGTTCGCCTCACGAATCAGGGCGAAGTGATGTCGAAGATGTACTATATTTGTAACCTATTCATTTGTTTGGTGAATAAAGCTTAGGCTTTTCACCAAGTGCTGCCTGTATGTATCTTTTCGCTAAAATCAATGCATCAAATATGTTTCGGAAAGTTGTGGCACTTCGGCCTCTTTTAATGTTTTAGCGAAAAAGATTTGTTTTTTTACTTTTCAGCTCTCTTCATTCGCTTCGACTTTTCAGTGTTATCTTTATAACGTCTAAATTCCTAAGTCGTTTGTAGCAATGTTCGGTACAGATGTCCGAAAACGAGTTGTCGTGATTTCAATGTTCGGCGAGCGATGCTTCGGCCAAATTATTTCGCCCCCTGGCCTTTTCGTTGATCAAGCGTTTGCCTTGGGGGTTTTTCATGAAATATCATTCGAAAGAAAGAAAAAACAGGCGGAAACACATGAGGATTTTTATACTGATTCGGGTCTCCGCTTTGGATAATAGCCCTATGTCCATTTTTTTTCTTTTTTTATATATTTTTGTGCTGAAGGCTTACAATATTGTATGTACATATTTACAATTAGCGAATTGGGTGCCACCCATTTCACACATAGAATCTTTCGAGGGAAGCAACGTTCCACGAATGGTCTAGCTCTTCATCCTCTAGAGTCGACAGTCGAAAGGAGCCTGTTCTAGATCTATGCTTGACGAGATACGACCCTTCCCATTTCGACTCCAGCTTCCCGACACCCACTTGGTTTGCCTTTTTCTTTAGTACAAGATGGCCAGGTAGTATCTCCGTCGGTCGAACCTTCTTGTTGTTGGATGCCGAAGTGTCCTTGGCGTATTTCTTCATGTGTTCTAGTGCTTCGACTCTCACCCCTTCTAGGAGTTCGAGCGACACCTCATGCCATCCGTACTTAAACCGAACCTTATGTTTCGTGCGTCCTCTCCAAAGTCTTTAAATGTTCTGTCGATGTTTCACCACCACGAACCATCGGTGGGGTGTCTCTGCATCCTGTCTTGTTGACGTTCTTCTACATGCCATTGCTTCAATCTAGCATGCTCTTTGTTCCTGAACAAACTCCTGAGCTATGGTATTATAGGGAAATACCACATCACCTTAGCAGGAACTCTCTTCTTTGTTGGCTGTCCGTCAACTTTACCTGGATCATCTCGTCTAATCTTGTATCGTAGTGCCTTACAAACAGGACATGCTTCTAGATTCTCGTACTCCTCACCGCAATAGAGGATACAATCGTTTGGACATGCGTGTATCTTCTAAACTTTCAGCTCTAGAGGGCAGACTATCTTTTTAGCCTCGTACGTTGTTTCGGGCAATTTATTTCCCTCGGGAAGAATGTTCTTCACGAGTTTCAATAACTCGCCAAATGCCTTGTCACTAAGACTATTTTTTGCCTTCCATTGCAAGAATTGTAGAGTGGTACCGAATTTTTTGTGCCCCTGTTTGCAACCTAGGTATAACAACGTTCTGTGGTCCGCTAACATACGCTCCAATTTCGAGGCCTCCTTTTTCTTTTCACTTTCGCAGTCCTCAGCGTCTCTCAACATCTGACCAAGATCTTCCATAGAGTCGCTATCATCAACATCCCCGTCCACCTCGCCCGTTCTATTTTCTACAAATCCATCGTACTGAGTCCAGTCCGGAATGTTCTCGTCTTTTACTTCATCTTTATCCATTTGAACTCCTAGCTCTCCGTGCGATGTCCTAGGCATGAACCCCGACTCAAACAAGTGGAAATTAATTGTTCTTAATGCAGAATGCACGCCATCAATAAACTCTTTCGACCGTCGGTACACGTACATCCATCGAGATCGACGATTGACTGATCTTCAGCTGCCCGGACTTCACGGCAACGATCCTAGGAGATCAGCGCTAATCCTTGACTTAAGTAGATTAATTCCCGGGCAATGTATGTGTTAGTTAGAGATAAATACGGCAAAGGTAGGCTGCAGTAGACGCTTGGGTTGGGCCTCGGCTGCCTATGGCCTGCTTGCCTCACACGACATGTACAGAAGCATTGAACAACTACCTAAATTATTGTTGCTAGAGTTTCAGGCACAAAGTGATATTTAGCTGATACACTGGAGAAACCATCTTTTACCAAATTTCACAATATTTCTGGTTGCAATAAAAACCAAGACTAAAAAGGCTTTTTGTCCCGGTTTATAAGCGCAACGGGACTATGTGTGAGATCACACATAGTCCCGTTGCGCTTATAAACCGGCACTAAAAAGCCTTTCTAGTCATGATTTTTATTGGAAGCGGAATTATTGTGGAATTTGGTTAACCGATCAAAGATGGTTTCTCCAGTAGTAGAGGTAAATTTTATATCAAAATTATAGCTCGCAATGATATCTACGATTCTGTACTTGACAACTTTTTCTTTTTAAACCTTTAAAATACTTAAATTCATAATTCAAATCTCGGTTAGTAAGGCTCAAATGAAAAAAGAAATATTTAGTTTCGCCAACTTTTCTAATGATAGTATAGAACTTTTACCCATAAATTTTTTTTAGCAATTTTATATTTTAAAGCAAAGGGAGTATTTTTTTTCCCTTGTCTCATTGGACAGGACGCCAGAGACAAACCTTCACCCCATCTAGAGACGACCATGGCAAAACTTAGCTTAATTTTACACCATCCTACCATCGAGATCGACGATTGACACTGGTGGAGAAATGCTCTTTACTTTCGGTTTGGAACCTTTTGTAGTCCCGATTTTTTAACCGGGACTACAAATCCTTGACTAAAGATCGTTATCTTTAGTCCCGTTTCAAGATCGATCTTTAGTTCCGGTTAGTAACACCAACGAAGAGTAAAGAGGGGAATCTACCAACCGGGACTAAAGAGGGTAGCGCCACGTTTCTCTTTTTTTTTTTCATTATTGTTTGAATATTGATTTCACACCAATCTCACCAAAATCAAAAAATCATCACAAATTCCAAATCAAGATACCACTACATCCCAGATCAAAGTAACAACATCATAAAGCATAATATTCACATCACAAATTGTAAAAAAAAAAATCATAAATTCTAAAAAAAATTACATCACAGATCAAATACAAATACATCACAGATCCAATGAATCACATATTGTTTGAAAAAAAAGAAAAAAAAGAGAAAAAAAGAAAAAGAAGGAAGAAACCGGCCGCCGCTAGCTCCTGCCGTCGCCGTCCGCGCCCGGGCCCCCACCTCCGCACCCCTCCACCGGCCTCGCTAGCTCCTCGCCGGCTCTACCGAGAGAAGAGAAGAGGAATAGAGAGGATAGGAGTGTGAGAGAGAGGAGGAACAGGAGATATAAATTTTTGAGGATAAGAGTAATTAAGAGATTATATACGGTATATTGATTTTTAATCCCAGTTAGGAACAATAACCGGGACTAAAGATCTCTGGTACCTAACAGCCTCTGACACGAGGTGAACCGGGACTAAAGATCATCTTTAGTCCCGGTTGGTGTTTCTAACCGGAACTAAATATCATATAGTCCATTTAGTCCCGGTTTTTAATGGGACCGAAACTATTATGAATTTGGGTCGACTGATCAAAGATGATTTCTCCAGTAGTGGAACTGATAGGTAAAGGTCAGACTGTGTCACGGGCGCTGAAGATGACCAAGTCAGTCAACGTATTTCCATAAGAGAGAGAATGAAAACAAGTGAGAGCAATAATGCCACGTACGTACACTCGCTAATTAACAAGTCGGTCAACTCCAAGTTAACTTGCTCTCTACGACATCTTAAACCCCGGATATATAATAAGGAGCTAATTAGCGCACTAATTTCTCGGTCGCGTGCTAGCTAGTTAATTTCGGCTGCTAAACAATGGCACTCTTCCTTTTCCTCGCTGCAATCGTGTTAGCCGCCGCGTCTCCTGCCGTCGGCCAGCTGCCAGCAGGTTCATCCGAGCTACTAGCATGATTAATGCAAACTAGTTTATGTGTACTCCCTCAATAAAAACAATTTACTTTTATAAATAAATCTAGATATAATATTTTGGAAATGAAGGTAATATAAAATTAATACTCCATAATAACGGTTCATCATATCAATAGATGGTTTATTAGTTATTATAGTCGATGATTCTCATTTCTTTTGTGTCCATCAACATTTTCTTTATGCATAATGTATAAAATGCAGGTTTCTTGAGCATTGACTGTGGCCTAGAGGCCAACTACAGCGGCTACAAGGACACTGACACTGGCATCGTCTACGTCTCCGACGACCCGTACGTTGACACCGGGAAGAACCACCGGATCTCGGCCGACAGTACCTACCAGCGTTTCTACCAGACGATCAGGAGCTTCCCCACAGGGGAGAGGAACTGCTATGCTCTCCCCACCGTCTACGGGGACAAGTACATTGTCCGGGTGATGATATCTAGGAACAGCCAGATGATCAGCTTGTTGTGGCCGACGTTGCCGCAGTTTGCCCTGCACCTCGGGGCGAACTACTGGGACACCGTGCAAGACGACAGTACCGAGGTGTACGAGGCGTTGTTCATGGCGTGGGCGAGCTGGGCGCCGGTGTGCCTCGTGAACACCGACCAGGGAACGCCATACGCATCGGCGATTGAGCTGAGGCCGCTTGGCAACGAGCTCTACCCGGCCGTCATGGCCAACCAGTCCATGCGCATGTCTATTCGGTGCAGGATGGGGCAAACAGACAGCTCTATTACTCGGTATGGTCTTCAATGGCAGTACATATATTTTTTATTAATTATTAATTACTATTTGCTAATCATGTCACTTATGTTGTGCTTCAATTTAAATAATTCTCTGTTCAGAATTATATATGTATAAACAACAACTAATTAATTTTAACTCTAGTGTAGAGTTTGAATTACCCCTAAACTATCATCCCGTTCGATTACGTCTGAAATTATGATACGAGATATCCATTTTCTCCCTTTATTTTTACCCCCCACAACTTCTCAGACAGGACAAGAAACCTCCCAACCCAGTCAAGAGTAATTCTTTTTCCTGCGTGGCACATAATAAAAAAAAGTTAAAAAATATGTTGGCTGACACACATGTTATTCACGAGGATTTCTTCTTCTTCGGACAACCACAATGTGTGAAAAAAGATAACCTTGTTTTAATTGTACTTGTAAAGGGAGCGATATACACTGTATAAAGTGACATTAGCTTAGGATGCACCCTATGCTTAGGCCCCCTTTGATTCAAAGGAAATTTATAGGAATTTTAGAGGATTTCTTTCCTATAGGAATTTTTCCTATATAGCCCTTTGAATCAAAGGAATGGATTTTATGTAATCTATTGAAATTCCTATGGATTGCCTAATGCCATGCAAGTTTTGGAGGAATTCTAACATGAGGTAAAACATCTTGGAAACTTTCCTTTGAGTCTTTATCTCTCCTCTAATTCCTGCGTTTTTCCTGCGGTTCAATCAAACGACCATTCCTGTATTTTTCCTGTGTTTTGCAATCCTCTGTTTTTACACTTACATTCCTATCAAAATCCTGCGTTTTTCCTATTCCTATGTTTTCTCATTCCTGCGATTCAAAGGGGCCCTATAAAGTCTACCACAAGTAAAAAAAAAGTATTTTTTTTCTCTAATTCACTTTATGGACAAGACCTAAAACATTTTTTTTCATTTTATGTGGGCCATCTTGTGGCTAAGTCCAAACTATAGCATTGTGGATATTGCTTTAGGGTTAACAATAATCTACTATTAATGTAAAAAAACAATGATCTACTATTCATGGGGTCTGCCTCATTCATGGGGTGTGCCTCAACGTTACACTACACCACAAACAAACATTGAGGATGTCCTTCCTTCCATTCCCCTTTCTCTCTCTATCCCTTTTTTGGGCACAAAGAGGCGCCATGCACATGTAATTTAAATCCAAAGGACGGATGCAGTAGTTAAAAAGTGTTTTACGGATAAGAAAAAATCAATCACTAACAAAAAGGTGTAGGATCGAATAGCAATAACTAAGCCAACCAGAGGGGGGTGAATGGTTGGTATACCCAAAAACCGAAAACTTTTAGCGGAAATAAAAGTTACCCTCGAATTCGACGAAGATCGGTTTGACCGAGATTGATCTGTCGGTCTGACTGTGTGGATGCCGCCGGTCTGACCGGTATAGATCACCCGGCCTGACCGCCGATGTCGCCTACCGCGCCTATCGCCGCCGCCGGTCGGACCGCCCGTATGCCGCCGGTCTGACCACCGCTTGTCGCCGGTCTGACCGCCGGTATATCGCCGGTTAGACCGCCGAAACCCGGTGAAACACAAATCGAAGAACTCTTAAAGTGGATGACGACTTTATTACTTCTCTATGTGTTTAAAAAGTGCACCAACAGCACTCCTTACAAAACTTTCGACTAAACTCGAAACCCTAACTCAAAACTCAACTCAATTGCTCTCAAAAGCGATACTGGGAAGCCTCACGCTCCCCCTCTATTTATACCCGAGGTAGGCAGCCTAAAGCCACGAACCAAACTCATACTAGGAGTCCTAAACACCTTAGGAAACCCTCTAGTACAAAAAAGAAACTTTACATAACCAATCGTACCAAATTTGGACTCCTTTCAAATTTGACTCTGCATCCCATACGCACATAATAACTCCATCGTATGCCATATGGAATCTCCATCAACCACGTGCATCAACTCTAGCCTAAGTATCCCGCATGATCTCTGACCACCACGGACGTCGTCTTATCCCTAAGCCGACTCCCGGTCCATCACCGCAAAAACTCTCCCGAGGCATCGAGTCACCTACACATGAAATAAACAAAGAAACCATATTCCGAGACCAAGCTATCTCCAACTTGACTCATTAGTAGCAAACAACAGTATTACATACGTATAGTATTCATCTAGAAGTCATAATCATGAAATAATTACGGATATCTAAATAAACAACCGAAACCGAAAGCGACACAGAGTCGGCCGGTCAGACCACGGGCTGCGCCGGTCTGACCGCGCATATACCACCGGTCTGACCGGTTACCAGAGCCCGGTCTAACCGGTCACATAAAATGACAGCAGTTTCCTGTAGATTCACCTGTGAAATCCAATCATCTCCAAAACCACTTCGTGAATAAATTCGAAATAACAAAACCAATAATCTCCAATGCCCAATTGTTCAACACAGAATAATAATCAAAAACACGTTTGATTTTACAATCTCCCCCTTGATGAACACATTGGCAAACCCATCAAAAATGTTTTGGTGTTTGGAAAAATAAAAACAAAAGTGGTAAAAAGCATACTTCGTACAAACGTACACATCGTGCTCAAAAATCCAAAAGAAAACTTCGCCCTCTTTGTAAAAGAAAGAAATTCCCAATTGAACCAAAAACATGCTCTTCTCAACAACTCATTCGCTTCTCCAAGAAATTCACCTTGCTTCTCCCAAAAATCCAAAAATTTTACCTTGCTTCTCCTCCTTTTGACAATGATTTCATCAAGCATAGGAATTATGTTCATCAATGTTCAAGAGCTTAGCATACATATAGCATATCAAGTCATGTGTTGCAATAAAAAGAAGATGAACCCATCTATAATATAACAAGCATGCATTAAAGTATAACCATGATCCAATGATTTTACAATAAAGTTTGAATCAACAATCAAAATTCATGATTTCATATGATTTATAAGGTAACATCTTAACAAGCACATAGGTTGAAGAATAAACACTAAACACATATGCCTATTGCATTTATCACTCTTTTTCAAATAACCTTTAGCACAAAACAATAAAGAGAATTTTTGAAAATTTTCTTTTCTTGAGCCTTTTTGCTAATATTTTTTTCTTTTTATTCCGGGTACGTCCCTATCGTCAAGACTGTTTCCACGGATTCGGCACCCATTATTTTGCTCACATCGAATACGTACTTGTCGTCAAGACTGTTTCCAAGGATTCGATATTCATTTTTTTCATATTTTTATTCTCTTTTCACAATGAGCAATTAAAGTTATTTGAGGAATAACAAGTCAATAAAGCATATATGTAGAGCATTTATAAATCAAACCATATGCTAGCATCAACATTGCATATTTGCTTAATTCAAGTATAGAATTTAAGTGTCATGCATCATCTCACTTAAAAGCAAAATCTAAATCTCATGAAAAGACTAGAATACATACAAGCTATGCTAGAGACAAATAAACCTTCAAAATATTGCTAGCATGCATAAGAAAATACCATATGCATAAACAAAGCTCTCTTTTCTCAATTTTTCTCATTGTCATATTTTTGCTTGATAAAACCTTGAGGTACAAACTCCCCCTCAAACCATGCCAAAAAGATGAATTACGCCCAATTCACCACGAAGAAAAGCAAAGCGATTAGAATCCAAAGGTTTAGTGAAAATATCAGCAAGTTGCAACTTTGTGTCCAAAAACTGCAATTCCACATCTCCCTTCTCAACATGATCCCTCAGAAAGTGAAAACGAATATCAATGTGCTTTGTGCATGAGTGTTGAATAGGATTCTTAGCAATATTAATAACACTTGTATTATCACAAAAGAGAGGTACTTTCTCAAAAGTAAGACCATAATCTTTCAAAGTAGATAAAAGCCAAAGAATCTGTGAACAACAACTAGCAGCAGCAACATATTCAGATTCAGCAGTTGATTGAGCAACACTAGATTGTTTCCTAGAAGACCATGCAATTAATGATGTACTAAGAAAATGACAAGTTCCACTAGTACTTTTTCTATCAATTCTACAACCACCAAAATCAGCATTAGAATATCCACTTAAGCATATAGAAGATGAAGTAGAATACCAAATTCCAAACTCAAGTGTATGATTCAAATACCTCATTATTCGCTTGACCGCTTGACGATGTGAAGCACGAGGAGAAGCTTGAAAGCATGCACACAAAAACACAGCAAATTGTATGTCTGGCCTAGAAGCAGTTAGATACAACAAAGATCCAATCATACTTCTATACTCCTTTTGATCAATAGCTTCACCATCTTCATCAGGATACAACACAGCTGTAGAACCAATTGGTGTTGAAATTGGCTTGCAATTCTCCATCTTGAACCGTCTCAAAAGATCCTTCGTATACTTCGTTTGATGCACAAAAGTACCTTGAGGTGTTTACTTAATTTGCAATCCCAAAAAGTACAATAACTCACCCATCATGCTCATCTCAAATTCCCTGCGCATAGTCTCAGCAAACTCTACAACCAAAGCGTGAGTTGAACAACCAAAGATGATATCATCCATATAAATCTAAACGAACAGTTGATTATCACCATGCTTAAGAACAAAAAGCGTTTTGTCAACCTTTCCCATTGTAAAACCTTTCGCAAGCAAAAAGTTCTTAAGCCTATCATACCATGCCCTAGGAGCTTCTTTCAAACCATACAAAACTTTAGACAATTTAAAAACATGGTTGGGAAAATCAGGATTTTCAAAACCTGGTGGTTGTTTGACATAAACTTCCTCCTGTATAAAACCATTTAAAAAAGCACTTTTAACATCCATTTGATACAATTTAAAACCTTTTGAAGCAGTAAAAGCCAACAAAAGTCTAATTGCCTCAATTCTAGCAACAGGAGCAAAAGTTTCATTAAAATCCAAACCCTCTACCTGAGTAAAACCTTGAGCAACAAGTCTAGCTTTATTTCTCACAATCAAACCATCCTCATTTTGTTTATTTTTGAAAACCCACTTGGTTCCAATAATATTATGTCCAGAAGATGGTTCAACTAAAGTCCAAACTTTATTTCTCTCAAAATTTTCAAGTTCTTCATGCATGGCGTTAATCCACGATTCATCAGTTAATGCATGTGACACATCTTTGGGTTCAAAAGAAGCAACAAATGCAGAATTTCCACAAACATCATGAGTCGTTACCTTAAACCTTGTAATCCGCTCACCTATATTACCAATAATTTGTTCCGGTGGATGTCATCGTTGAATATGCAAAGGAGCAGCAACTTCTGAAGTTGATCCACATTCTGTATTAGTACTCGTCGAAGTAGTAATATCTGGAGAACCATCTCGATCAGCATCAACAGTACCCAAACCCGACGAACCTGGCCGGTCTGACTGCACGTCCTGAGCCGGTTTGACCGGAGGTGAGCCGGCGGTCTGACCGGCCTGGCGCCCAGTCTGACCGGCCGAGCCGACCTCGTCATCGTCGTTGTCGTAATCGCCCTCGTCTTCAAAAATACGACCATCCTCCCCTTGAACCTGTGACAGTGTACCTGCAATATCGGGTCTAGTAACTGGACTAGCCTCATCAAAAGAAACTTCACAAGTCTCAACAATTTTGTAAGTCTCCAAAATAAGTACACGATAGCCACGAGTATGTGCGGGGTAACCAAGAAACAATCCATTGGTAGAACGTGCCTCAAACTTATCCAAATTTCCAGATTTCAAGACAAAGCACTTGCAACCAAAAACACGCAAATGTGAAACTTTGGGTTGATGACCAAATCGAAGTTCATAAGAAGTTTTTCCAAGTTTTGATCTCAAGAAAACTCGATTTGAAATGTAACACGCAGTGTTAATAGCCTCAGCCCAAAATTTCTAGGAGTTTTATATTCATCCAACATCGTTCTAGCCATCTCAACCAAAACACGGTTTTTCCTTTCAACAACACCGTTTTGTTGAGGAACACGAGGAGAAGAAAATTCACGCTCAAGACCTCTTTCATTGCAAAATTGTTCAAAAGAAGCATTTTTAAACTCACCACCATTATCTTTGAATTCTTTTCAAAGAACCAGAAAATTCAAGATTCAATTGAAGAAACAAACCACGAAAGTGTTGAAAAACTTCATCCTTAGTTGCCATAAAGAAAACCCAAGAATATCTAGAAAAATCGTCAACAATAACCAACACATACCACTTTCCTCCAACGGATTGCACTCTAGCTGGATCAACAGTGTCCATGTGTAATAGCTGTCCCGGTGCATCCGTCATCACAGAAACAATAGGAGCATGTGAAGTAGAAACCATCTTAGCATGACGACACGTTGTACAAACCAAATCAAGATCTTTCTTATGTTTAGACAAACCATGAACAAGATCCAAACCACTTAACCTAGTGAGATGATCAAAACCAACATGTCCAAGTCTACGATGCCAAAACATCACATCTTTATCAAACTTAGCAACCAAACATGTTGTCACAGGTGCAACAGGATTTTCAAAATCAGCTTTAAACACTCTTTCATAGCGAGAAATATTCAACACAGAATCACCACAAGAATCAAAATTGTTCTTAAAGTGAACCTCAAAATTTTCATCAATAATTTGTGAAACCGAAAGCAAATTGTACTTTAAGTCCTCAACCAAAGCTACATTCTTCAATTCAAATTTTTCATTTACCTTACCAAACCTGTAGCGAGAACAGCACTTGTAGAAGCATCACCAAAGATAATCGATTCAGACTTGGATGCCTTTTTGAGGGAGGAGAACCAATTTTTATCACTGGTCATGTGCCGCGAACAACCGGAATCCACGATCCACACGTTCTCCTTCCTTGCCACCAAAGCCTATACACAAGCAGAAGTCGAAGCCTCAGTACTGGGGTTAGATGATAATAAAAATTTAGGAATCCAGTACTGAGACACACGACCAGAAGATCCAATAGGCATATATCCACGTGCAAAATCAATTTGAGAATTTTTAGAAAAATTTCTCCGAGACCGGTCTGACCGAGGTACAGTGGCCAGTCTGACCGCTTCTGTACCGCCGGTCTGACCGGTGCTCGGTCTGACCGCCGCTCAGCAGCAGTCTGGCCGGTCGCTGTTCTGACCGCGGGACCCACTGCGGTCTAACCAGTTTCCTTGAGGGAAAACCAGATTTTTGCCACTTTGATTTTGCAAAAGCAATCTCTCTCTCCTTTTTCTGTTTATGAGCTAATCTGAAACAAAAACCAACAATATGTCCATCTTTGCCACAAAAAGAACAAGTATATTTTTCATGATGTTTAGACACATTGGTAGCATTAGAAGACTTAGCAACACAAGCAACAACAGGAGGTTTTGCATGCACAACATTTCATTTTGAAGAAGATGCATTCAAGGTAGACATGATACCAGCAGATTTAAACACAGTTTTATTAGCATAAGGTTTAACCAAAATCTCACCAATTCTAGCACCAACACCTAACACAACAGGATGATGTCTAGAATTATGAGCATAAGGATTAAAACCTAAACCACGGTTATGTGTGCTAACCTTAGATTGAGCTAAAATTATGTTGAGGTTCTTTTTACCATCAGAAAATCTTTGCAAAGAATTTTTCAAATAAGAAACCTCTTTTTCCAAATTAGCACAATTTTCACAATCTACCATGACACCTTTCTTTTACGACATTTGGGGCAAGAAAGCACTTCATTATTTTTCACATCTTCCATGTACTCAACACGACCTAAAGCATCTTTTAGTTTTATCTTATTCAAATTACATGTTGAGCAATCCAAATCATGTTAAACATCAAACTAGCATGAAGAGCAATTTGATATTTTTGCAACAACTTTTTAGTTAAAAACAACTCATCCAAAGTGCGTGTATGCATTGCAAAACTACAAGCAAGAGAAGATTTATTTTTCAAATCATATGCAGCATTAACATCTCTAATTTTTGAAATCTCATTCATTAAAACCTCACAATTTGAGCAATCATCATCATTAGGAATAAGAGATTTTAATCTATCAATTTCAGATTTAAGAGACTCAATGACAAATTCCTGTTTTCTATACATCTTCTCACACTTCATATTTTTTGCACTTAAAATATTAATAGCTTCTTCAAAAGCACTTACCTCATGATCTTCATACTCTATATCCGATTTACCACGCGCCATGAAGCAAACACCGGAGATGTTCTTTCCCTTATCATCATCTCCACTCTCACCATCTACATCACTTGATGGCTCAAATGCGGCTTAGACTTGATCAAAGGCCCTCCTAAGATTCTCCTTAAACTTCCTCGCTTGAGATGTGCCTTTCGGCTTGTTATTGTTGTTGGTCTTCTCACCATCTTTGTCTTCTCTTTTGCCTCTCCCAAGCTTAGGACAATGCGAACGTAGATGATCAATTGAACCACATTCAAAGCAACGATTTGGACCACCTCTTTTCCTATTCCTGGCATTATTCATAACTCTAGCAATTCTGTTAGCAACCAAAGCCAAATCCTCCTCCTCAATTTGTTTGAGTTGATCATCAGATGTGGCATATTAAACAGCAAGAAAAGAAGGCTTAGATGAAGAAGCATCAACATCCAAAGAAGAAGAAGAAGAAACCAAAGCACTCGACTTAGAATCAGCTATTCGAGAAAGAACATTCATCTCATGTGTTTTCAATTTTGTGTAAAGTGAATCCAAAGTCAAAGTAGACATGTTAACAGACTCCCAAATAGATATGTCAAGACCATTCAAAAAGTGACGAGAAATATCAGATTGTGGATAATTAGCATTATAAGAAGAATCAACAGATCTAAGATCACTCAAAATTTTATTAAACCTAGAGAGATAGTCATCCAAAGCTTCTCCACGTTTCATCTTAAATTTAAAGTACCCCTTTTTGAAAATATCACGACGAAGTTCTTTTATGTTATTTGTTCCTTGATGAAAGTTACTCAAAGCATTCCAAATATCATGAGCAGTTTGAAGGTGTGCAACACGATCATAATCTGAACGAGAAATACCACTCAAAAGAAAGTTGCGAGCTTTGCAGTTTTGTTCAAAAGCAGTTTTTTCAGCAGCAGTATTAATAGCTTCAGGAATCACATAAGGATGAGAAACTTTTCTCCAAATCTCATAATCTTCAGCCATAATATAAGATTGCATCCTACTACACCAATGAGAAAAATCTGTTCCATCGAAAACATGAGGCTTAGCTGAAAACCTAACAGGAGTAGCCATGGCAAGAACTCTAGATCGATAAAAATCCAAAGAAGAACACAAGACTCTGATACCACTTGTAGGATCGAATAGCAATAACTAAGCCAACCAGAGGGGGTGAATGGTTGGTAAAACCAAAAACGGAAAACTTTTAAAGGAAATAAAAGTTACCCTCGAATTCGACGGAGATCGGTCTGACCGAGATTGATCTGCCGGTCTGACCGTGTGGATGCAGCCGGTCTGACCGGTATAGATCACCCGGTCTGACCGCCGATGTCGCCTGCCGCGCCTGTCGCCGCCGTCGGTTGGACCGCCCGTATGCCGCCAGTCTGACCGCCGCTTGCCGCTGGTCTGACCACTGGTATATCGCCGGTTAGACCGCCGAAACCCGGTGAAACACAAATCGAAGAACTCTTAAAGTGGATGAAGACTTTATTACTTCTCTCTGTGTTTACAAAGTGCACCAACAACACTCCTTATAAAAATTTCGACTAAATTCAAAACCCTAACTCAAAACTCAACTCAATTGCTCTCAAAAGCGATACCGGGAAGCCTCACGCTCCCCCTCTATTTATACCCGAGGTAGGCAGCCTAAAGCCACGAACCAAACTCATACTAGGAGTCCTAAACACCTTAGGAAACCCTCTAGTACAAGAAAGAAACTTTACATAACCAATCGTACCAAATTTGGACTCCTTCCAAATTTGACTCTGCATCCCATACGCACACAATAACTCCATCGTATGCTATATGGAATCTCCATCAACCACGTGCATCAACTCTAGCCTAAGTATCCCGCATGATCTCGGACCACCACGGACGTCGTCTTATCCCCAAGCCGACTCCCGGTCCATCACCGCAAATACTCTCCCGAGGCATCGAGTCACCTACACATGAAATAAACAAAGAAACCATATTTCGAGACCAAGCTATCTTCAACTTGACTCATTAGTAGCAAACAACAGTATTACATACGTATAGTATCCATCTAGAAGTCATAATCATGAAATAATCACGGATATCCAAATAAACAACCGAAAGCGAAAGCGACACAGAGTCGGCTGGTCAGACCGCGGGCTGCGCCGGTCTGACCGCGCATATACCACCGGTCTGACCGGTCACATAAAATTACAGCAGTTTCCTGTAGATTCACCTGTGAAATCCAATCATCTCCAAAACCACTTCGTGAATAAATTCCAAATAACAAACCAATAATCTCCAATGCCCAATTGTTTATCACAAAATAATAATCAAAAATACCTTTGATTTTACAAAAGGTACATCCACAAATATAAGCACTTGTGGATTTTTTTAGAGAGATTAAGGACATAGGGAAAATAATATAGTACACCTCATCTAACTAGAGGTGGGAGAGTGGTCGAAAGTAACATCGGGTGAAGATTAAATGAGGTGTAGCTGGGTGGGAGAAAGTGTTTATATGTATTTTTGGCCAAAGGGAGTAGACTATATTTATTTATTTTATGTTGGCAAGAATCCACACCAAAGTATATTAATTCGTATTTTGAAGTTATAATATTATTTTTTTATTTTATCCTTAAGAAAAAGATAAATGTAAGCTGTTGGATATTTTTCTAGTGGTCGAAAGCAGTACGATTCACAGCTAAGGAAGACATATCAATCCCTTACAAAAAATGCTCCTGTAATCTATCTTTTGTTCTAATCCTTTGAGCTGGCATTACGGTAAGTTTTCCCATATATAATCTGTAATTTTTAATTCTAATCCTGATGATTTCCATAGTTGATCTATTGGATCGCTTAATTAGCACGTCCGCTATGTCAATCCTTCAACGTGATTATCGTCCATCACGTGGCCTGGCCTTTCCATAAATCGAACTTATATGCTGCCTCAGTGCCTCTGTATAAGAACTTAGTGTGTATTTCATTTGGAAAATAATCTCTAGGACCAAACTAATTTGATCATTGACTGTTCATAAAATGCATTATTAATTAATATCTATGGAACCAACAATTATGAAAGCACTTTGCAATACAAAGATATTAATAAAACTTTGATATACTATATATATACTTGTACTTAAATTAATTGTTGGCCAAAATCCATAAAGTTTGACTTTTCAAAAATACGTCTTATATTTTTATATGCAGAGAGAACTGTATAAGTATATATGCTTCCTAGTTTTGACATTAATACCCATTGAAAATTAGTTTCTATTTTTGCTATTATTCATCAGTCAACTAATATTTTCGCCACTTTTTCAAGCAAACTTTATAAAACTACATACACTTTGACTACTATCATAAAACTACAGGTTTTATGGGACGTATAAAAAAATTTAGCACTAAAATTATCAAGAAACTATCGTTGCTCAAGGATTAAAGTTTATGAAATTAGCAAAAAGAAAGGCATATTAAATATTTAATGTTAATTTTATCACGAAATTATAGCTTTTGCAACTCAGACAGACCAATAGTGCTAGGAATCCGAACTATATTGTTCTAGGAATCCGAACTATATATAAAACAAGTTGTTTTATGATAACTTCATTACTAAATTTACTGTTTGGTAATACTCCACTTAAACATGTATTTCATAACAAATTTAATACTAAATATACAGTTTTATAATATGCCATCTTATATTTGTAGTGTTTTATAGTTTAGTCAAAAACATATGTAGGCCTATGAATTTAAAATTGTTCATTCCATTCACCTAGGTTTCCTGATGATCAACATGATCGGTACTGGTGGACGACGCCCACTAACCCAATGTGGGCGAATCTGTCGACCACGTCAGACATTCAGGAGGAGTCCAGCTTGTTCGGAGTTCCCTCGGCAATCCTTCAGAAGGCTGTCACAGTGGTCGGGAATGGCACCATGCTCAACGTCACGTGGGAAGATAGATTATTCATTGAGTTCATGGTGTTCCTGCACTTCGCTGATTTCCAGGACAGCAAGATCCGGCAGTTCAATGTCTACTTCAACAACGACAGCCCTCTCCTGTACACCCCACTGTACCTGGCCGCTGATTACGTTTACAGCGTAGTTTGGTACAGCTCCACAAATGGAAAGTTCAACATCACTCTTGTGGCCACCGCCAAGTCCTTGCTGCCCCCGATGCTCAATGCTTACGAAATCTACACTCTCATTGCACATAGCACTCCCACAACGTTTTCCAAAGATTGTAAGGAACCCTTTCACCCACCACATACAAAGTATGTATCCTACTTCTCATACTATATATATCAAAGAATTAACATGCATCGACCGTAAATATACTTAGTTATGTTTTATGTTTATTTTTATTTTTTTAAGAATGGTAGTAACCAATCTAAAAAAGTGCCCTAATTTGCTGCCCAGAGTTGTGTTTTATATATATATATATATATATATATATATATATATATATATATATATATATATATATATATATATATATATATATATATATATATATATATATATATATATATATATATATATATATATATATATATATATATATATATATATATATATATATATATATATAAAGATAACATAAATATATCTTTTTGTCTCTGCAAGACTAAATATGTACATAACCAAAGGATGTACTCACGACTCCAATACTAGTACACCACTCCATCAATGATTATTCTTACAACAAGTGTGTGTGCACATATAGTACATATTTTACTAGATATCCTATAACGAACATACAATCCACTCAAAATTTATGAATTAAATATGTATGTGTGAATTATATATGTATGTGCAGAGGCGGAGCCAAAATTTTCTCAAGCCTTAGGCTGAATTAGTGTGATTTTCATAGGTTTGTTCTTTTCTTCTAGTTTTTCAAATTTTAGAGTGTTATTTCAATGGGTATTTAGGATCAGGACTCAGGAGTGACTATGTAATAGCCTACACAGAATTCAACTTGTGAAGTTCAGCATTACAAGGCTATATAAAAATACATGTATTCAATGAAGGCCTACTAAATTGGTGGCCAGGAGACCCATTGATCCATTTGACACTCTAGGAGTAGACTGATGACATTACGCAACAAAGAAGAAAGGTGTAAAAAAAGATGACATAAAAGAGGATAAATTAGTGCATTCATTTGAAGGACACAATGTACCCATTCATTGACGAGTCTTAAATCAATTTAGTATCATTGAGATCAATACTATTTGCATTGCCAAATTGGGTGGGGGTGGGGTGGAGGTGGAGAAAGCATAGATTGATACTATTTGCATTGCCTTCGAAATTCCTAATTAAGTGTTTACTTTTTTGATACGTTTGGAATGTTTCAGGAGAGGCTTGTGAATTTTTCATTTAAATTTTGTGTTATGTGCGATTTCTAATTTTTGTTGAAACTTGTCTTTATGTAAATATGCTAGTTGATGTCATCATGGCTATTAAATTTGAATACGGGATAAAGAAGAATTGGATGGGTGATCCATGTTCCCCATCCCAATTTGCATGGGATGGTGTGATATGCAGGAACACAAGTGATAATATTCCAAGGATAATATCTCTGTAAGTATCATTCACAAGATCTTCCATATACTATCGTTACCTTCGTCTTATGTTGGGTTACTTGAAATTGTTGTCCAGCGATCTTTCCAACAGCAACTTGCATGGGGTGATATCTAATAACTTCACACTTCTCACAGCACTCGAGAATTTGTAAGTCTTTATGAAATTCCTTTACCTTTTGTTACTTATTATATCTGGAATTTCCATATGACATCAATCATGACAAACTCAAACTTCAGAACATATCCATAGCTTATTCTCTCTCTCTCTCTCTCTCTCACACACACACACACGCACGCGCACGCGCGCACACACGCGCGCGCCACACGACTTCAACTTTACATTAGTATAGGCTTATTGTGCAAGTTTCATGGAGTTGAAGCTTATTAAGGTAGTCCAATATGTAGATTAAGTAAGACCATAAAAGCTAATAACTATACTACAATATGAAACCTTCACCAAGCATAAGATTTAATTTCTTTAAAGGGCATATCAAACAAAACTAAACTGATACTAGCTTTGGTTTAAATTACTTCTTGCTCTAGTTTTATCCTAAATCAAACATGTGTATATTTTACCATCAATTTCAAAATATTCATATAGTTTAACATAATAAGATTTATATTTTTAGATTCACCTTGTGAAAAATACTTTCTTAATATATACTCCCTTTGTGCCAAAATAATTCAACGTAGGATGGGATGTGACATATCCCCTATGTCCAGATTCATTGGGCTAGGATGGGTCATATCCCATGCTAGGTTGAGTTATTTTGGGATGGAGGGAGTACTTCATAAGTTGTTAAACTATACGAATTACTAGAAATTAATTGTGAAAGATATACATGTTTTATTTACCACAAAGATAAAATGATAAATAATTTGAAACGGAAAGTATATCTTAGTCCGAGATGGCTCCCATGCATGTGTTGCAGTACGGTTGATAGCTTAGATAAATTAGGCCAAATGATCACATGTTTTTATTAAGCATACAACCTTTAAATTAACTAGGGAGGAAGCCCGCATAGATGCGCTGGCAACCTATTTATAAAACATTGTTAAAAGAAATCATACTTCACCATGTTAATTATAAGAACCGCTTATTTATTAATTATAAGAACCATAGATTACCTTATAATTATATAAAACATAAATATCTAGACCATAAATTTTGATATACCAAATGACAATAGTATCTTTCATATTCAAACAGAAATAACTTTGTCCCGAATATAGGTAAACTCGTCTGTCACCATTATTTATTATCGTTGTATTATTAGTTATGTGCCTTTTAATAGATGGAATTACATCCATACAAGAAAACAAACTTAATATGTCATTAATACAACAAAAAGATCATCTCTACTTCATACGAAATTGTTCATGTCTCACTGGTGTTTAAATATATGTATAAATATTTTGAAGTATTGCTCCTACCAATTCATGGAATAAAACCATTAAAACTAGATATAAATGCCCCACTAATGGTTGAAGCCAACTGTAGCCACCAAGACTTTCTTCTCTGATGCGAGCACAATTTTAACGCTTAATTCATTATCAACTAAAGAATTGCATCAGTAAGTAGGCTAGTTAAACATTATTGTGAATAGTAGCCTCTCACTGGGGTCACCTTTACTCAGTAAAATAGCCCCACCATCCGTACAGTAGCAGAGCATGATATGTTATGCATGCTTGGCGCCCTTCAGGAAATGGCACATATAGATAAGATGAAAGTGATATTCTTTTTTTAGTTTTGAGTTCATTTATAGAATCTAGTTGGTTAATTGGTCCACTAAATTTTAGCTGTACAGATACAATTTTCTCTTCTGAAAATAAGCAGAGTTGATATTTTTTTATTATTATTGATCTGATTCAGCTATGCATGTTCATGGGGTAATATATGATGGATCAATATATGTTATCAAGTTTGTTTGTGCTGATTATTAAGACTATTATAATAACATGAAGATTGATAGAATGTGGTTCCATGTAATAGTTTTTTATTCAAAAGATAGTTAACATATTTATAAATTTTCTACAGAAAAAAGTGGGTTGTAAATGAATATAATATCCACTATCAGTAATTAAAAAGAATGGAGTAATTGTGAAGATTATTTGGGTAATAAAGACATAAAAATGGCTAGAATATTGTTCCATGTTAACTTTTTAATCCGAATTGATATATATACGTCGCGAATTTCACTTTGGGCCATATTTTATTACGAATGTTTTATTTTGGATGGGGTGCATATCGACGATCTCGGGTCTATCGGATTGTAATGATCAATTAACTGTCACAGTTATATGTAAGACAATATTTTTAATATATGATGTAGATGGATAGAAGAGTTGAGGTGGCCCAAAGTATCACAGTGGTAAAAAAAAAAAACCTGGTGCAAAGTAAAAATATTGGTTAAAGGGTGGTAAAAAGCGAAATATCAGTAATAAAAAGGTGCCTTAAAGTGAAATTTACTTTTTAGTATCGAGATTCGTGCTATATGTGGTAGAATGTGGAGAGATTCTTAGCTTAGCTATTGCTACTACTCCACCCTCTACTACTACCAGCACACGATGAGTAGAAATGTCAGATGCTAGGCATTCACGCGACTGGCAAAGTGCAGAGAGAGAGAGGGGTCATAATTAGTAGAATCTTCAATGTTTTTACATTGTAATTACACTATACTAATATTTACATTTATAGCTATAGCGTAACTGCACTATAATTAGGGCGTATTTTATATTACACTGGAGTGTAATTTTTAATTATTATTTTTTCCAAAATTTAATTACTGTTTTTTTATTTTTAGCCAAGTTAATTTTCTTTAAGTTTACAACGTCATATTAATAAATTATGTTGCATTTTGTTTGGTCGTAACCTTAGTGATCTCCTAATTATACTATGAAATCTGATTGTTTCAGCATTAGTTTTATGTCAGAAGAAATATACGGTCTCTTTTTTTTATTAAAATATAGTTAACATAGGATATGATGTAATATTTTTTATTGTATTATAAATACCCTAGCTAGAAAAACAACTGGAGAGAAAGGAGCCACAGCAGAGGGATAGACTGATCATGTACAAACTTTCTAATTCTTGTACATTTCTAATTTAAGGATTAGGAAGACGTGGTCAATAGTTTTTTTTTACGTACATACACATTTTTTTTCAAATAATAGTCTCCTGTACATGCATATATACATACATATATTTTCTCCGGATGAATAGTATGTATTTATTTTTCTCTCTTGCAAATACGCATGAGATTAGGAGAGAGGGATTAATTACTTTAATCTGATATGATCTAATCTAATCTAGTGGTTGAAAATAATAGTTCACCTGTACATGTGTAAATCAATTGTTATATATTTATTTTTCTCTTTTGCAAATACGCATGATATTAGGAGAGCTATTAACTACTTTAATCTGATCTAATCTAATATAATCTAATGGTTGAAAATAATAGTTCACATGTACATGCGTAAATCAATGGTTCGATATTTAGCTTTTATTTATTTCAGAATATATTGGATTTTATTGATCTTAAGTTATTAGTTTATTTCTAAATTAAACTATGACCATTTAACTCACCATGTTTATGTTAAATTTCTAGCTATACAATAGGGTGAGCATGCTTTCAAGGAAGAGTTTAGATGAGTTAGGTTGTTACACATACACCCAATACGCCTAAGCGAAAGTAGATTAAGTTGGGTTTTTTCACATTCAACCAGCACGTTTAGGCGTTAGGTTAGAGGGGCGGACTGTAGGAGGGCCGGCTAGCCACCTGCTTGGCCGAGCCTGGTGACGGCCGACCCTCCTGATCCTTCTCCCTGGTGGCGTGCTGCGGCTTCTCCCCCAGCACAGTAGCTATCCTGGCCCTCCTCCTAGTCGATCAATGAGAATAGAGAGAGAACCAGAGAAACGAACATGAGAAAGGGAGAGGGTGGATCGAAGATTCTATGATCCTTGTATTCGAGGGACAGGGGCACAATGGTCTTTTCAGCTTGCTAATCTGTGCAGAGAACAATTAATGAATGAAATTAAAATTGACTTAATCCCTCAAAATTGGGAAATTAGAGGTGACAACAAAACGGGTGGTGTTTTATTAGTTGCAATGTATAAGGCGTTTTAAAAAAAAAGTTCTAAAAAAAAGGCGGCTATGATACGGAGGATGTATCACAATGCTACTATGATACTTTGAAATATACTTTTTCTCTCGGAAATATATAGATATTATATACTCCTTCCATCTCAAAATATGAAGGATTTTGGGTAGATGACGCGTCCCTGTCCAAATTCATAGCACTAAGATACGTCATATCCATTCAAAATCCCTTATATTTTGAGACGGTGAGGAGTATATACTCATCCTAAAGACATATATACTATTTTAAAGGAAATCCCATATCACGGTACTGTATCACCGTACCAATATACTCAACCGAAGCATGCTCGAAAGCAGAGCATGAACCTGACCATGCAGATGATAGTCATTGTGAAATGTCTCTACTGAAGTTGTTTGCATAAGGAAGAGGATGAAGCAAAGCTACACATGAGAAGAAATCATGTGTAGTATTAATATACCATTGACTCACAATTGATCTGGTCATCGACCTCTTGTTGTTATCACCAGCAGTAGGCAAGGTAAAGAAGGATGATATGGTGTCGAAAGGAGAGGTGAAGAAAGTGAAAGGAGGAGGTACGTAGATTTAGAATTGAGGATTTGTGTGTAGAGCCGAGTACTGGGTAGACATGAGAATAGTATTTCTTGGGCTTCTTTGGAGAGTCTAAGAATCTAAGAAGGTACTAGTTGGTAGCCAGCTTCTGAAAATCTGAAAAATAGTATTTCTCAATTTCTACTTCATCCGTTTTATATTATAAGTCGTTTGATTTTTTTTCTAGTCAAATTTCTTCAAGTTTAACTAAATTTATAAAAAAATATAGTAGTATTTTCAACACTAAACAAACATATTATCAAACTATATTCAACGTTAGATTTAATGAAACTAATTGCATATTTTAGATGTTGTTAATTTTTCTCTAAATTTCATCAAACTAAACCAAGTTTGATTAGGAAAAAAGTCAAACGGCTTATAATATGAAACAGAGAATTAGCTTTTAGTTTATTTTTTGAATTCTACGATTACAGATTCTCAAAATCTGGACGAAAAGTTAGACTGGTTAGGGGAGCTGGAGGAGAAGGGATCAAGAACAATAACAAAAGTTGTGTTTGATGCCATGTTGCCAGCTTTAGGGTTGAACGTTCCAAATTGATGAAGCAATTAAAATTGGCTTAGCAGCTTGGAAGTGGGTGACTTACACCCATAGACAAGATTGACCATCGGCACCCTTCCTCAACCAGTCGGTGTGGTTCCTGCTAACTAATTTTCAAGGAAGAGAAGAAAGCTTGAACTTTTAGATAATTTGTTGTATTAATATTTGGTTTTCCCACTTCGATTGTGCAACTATTTAAGAATTTGCCTTACAACAATATAAGTTGGTGGATGTTACTAAAACATATTTAAGTTGGTAGATAACTGATTCTCTACCAAGTTTCCCCTGCTTTTTTATTCTTTAAATGTATAGATTTTTTTTTCTTGTAGCTAGATTGTCAACAAATCAAAACATTACTTAATCTCTCAATTTCATGTTAATTTCACAGAAATTTGACAGGCAACCAACTGGATGGAACAATTCCAGACTCCTTATGCAAACTAAATGCAGGGTCGTTCATTTTCAGGTCTGGATACTCTTGTTGATATTGTTCTCCCAATTAATATTATCTGAAGTTTAGAAAGAGATTCTCCTTCTGTGATCATTAGATATCTGACCATTAATGTACTTGCTTTCTACACCAAAGCAAACCCTAAACTCATGGTTTTATATACTTTCAGTTACAATTCTGATCAAGATGTGTGCAATAAAACAAGTCCGTCTTCTTCAAGAAGCAGAGCAACTATATTAGCTATCTCAATAGCAGCTCCGGTGATGGTAGTGGCTATACTTGGTACTTCATATATGATATGGAGAGTTAAAAGAAAGTCCAACTGTAAGTATGCTCTTCTATAACCTTTAAGGAAATATATTAATTGATTGCGAGAGTTTTACTTCATTGGCTATTTCTTTTATATAACTGGTTTTTGTGCGAATAAGTTTTCGCATACAATCCTCCCAGAGTTCTAGAACACACAAATGCTTCAAGAAATGAAAAATATCATTGGGATCATCTACAAGAAAATGAGAATCGTCAATTCACCTATGAGGACCTGGAGAAGATTACTGATAACTTCCAACTGATAATTGGAGAAGGAGGGTCTGGACGCGTGTACCATGGTCGTTTAGAAGACAATACTGAGGTCGCTGTCAAGATGCTTTCTGGAACATCGTCAAGTGGACTTAATGGGTTTTTAGCTGAGGTATCAACTTTAGAATACAAATTTCAACATAATACATGTGATTGCAAACTTGTGAGTCATACAGTAGCATTGTTCGCAGCTTCAGAGATTTACACATTTTTATCTCATTATATAGGTTCAGAGCTTGACAAAGGTGCATCACAAGAATCTAGTTTCATTGGTTGGTTACTGCTCAGAGAAGGCTCATTTAGCATTGGTTTACGAATACATGTCTAGAGGCAATCTGTTTGATCATCTGAGAGGTTTGTATATTGCAAAGTTAGTTCGGTTGAAAGTTTGAGCCTAAGAATTGACATGATGCATGTGTGACTATTTCAAAATCACATGTTGATCGATTTGTAGAAATACAAATATCTGAAGTAAAAATAATTTGTTGGGTTATCTACATGACTCTCTCTTCCGTGTAAAACAAATGCAACACAAAGTAACACTTTAATCTTAGTTTGCCTCCAAAAAAAGGAAAATAAAACAGCGTAATCATACTTGCATATATCTGATTTGTTGTTAATACTTGCTAGTTTCTATTTGTCAAAGGCTAATTGTGATTAAATTCAATATAAGAGTATGATATAACTGCATATATTTTCTGAAAACCTAGTGAAGGTTTTGGTTTGTGTTAACGTTATTCTAATGGTCTCTATGAATTCCACACATATGAAGGTAAAAGTGGTGTTGGTGAAAACCTGAATTGGGCAATGCGTGTGCGAGTTTTGCTGGATGCTGCACAAGGTACATATACTGCTATATATACAAATACAAGAATGCATATAAATAGATTCAGTAAATTACACAAAACTACAAAATAATTTATCCAAATAATCACAAAACTGTATATTTAAGAGTTTGTATCAGAGACTCTAGATTTTTGTGCATATATGAGTTATCACCATATGTAGTTCGCTGATACAAAGTCTTAAACTTCTGCAATAATTTGGATTTAGTATATGTAGTTTTACGAAATTTACTCATAGATTAATCTTAAGTAAATGTCTTAGAACTCAAGAACTCTTATCGCTATATTTTTTTTTTGGACATGTGATATATGTAGGACTGGATTATCTACACAAAGGTTGCAACAAGTCAATAATTCACCGGGATGTGAAGACTAGTAACATTCTCTTGGGTCAAAACTTACGAGCTAAAATAGCAGATTTTGGACTTTCTAAAACTTATATTAGTGATTCACAGTCTCACATGTCAGCCACTGTAGCTGGATCAATGGGTTACATTGACCCCGAGTATGTGCTTCTATATCCTTATCATATCATTGTTTACTTGTTTTGCATATATTCAAAAGAAAATAAAATTATTGCAATGTATTTTTCCAAGGTACTACCATACTGGCTGGATCACCGAGAATAGTGATGTCTATAGCTTTGGTGTTGTTCTTCTAGAGGTAGTCACTGGTGAGCTTCCGATATTACAAGGTCATGGTCACATCATTCAGCGTGTGAAACAAAAGGTTGATTCAGGGGACATCAGCTCCATTGCCGATCAGCGTCTTGGTAGTGACTATGACGTTAGCTCCATGTGGAAGGTGGTAGAAATCGCTTTGCTGTGCACGGAACCTGTAGCAGCTCGGAGGCCATCGATGGCAGCTGTGGTTGCACAGCTGAAGGACAGTCTAACATTGGAGGAAGCCCGTGAGGAAAGGGGCCTCAAGGAGAACCCAACGGATGAGGTGGCTATGCTGCCCACATCCGGTCCATCGGCAAGATGAAGATCAAGCTGTACCTGTACCTGCCCATGGTGCATCGTTCATGGTTACTAAATAATTGTGCATGAAGCCTATATGGATCGCACCACAACAGTACAATGGTCTTGTGATAAATTATGTAATGTTAAGCTATATATGTATGCTCATGCGTGCATTGCGATGGATTAAGTTTGTTTCTGTTTTTTTCCTAAGTGTACATTTGGTATTTGTTATCTTCTTCCTGTGCTTAAACTAATCGATATAGTGATAAATGGGGAGTTAATTTGTGCATTCCATTGTTCTTGTAAATGTTATTTCCTTATGCAAATGTAGGAGCATCCTCTGCTCCTTTGTGATTTGGACTATTCTTTGGTTGTTTCAATGTCACATGCATTTTGTTTTTCTTTTTCCTTAGAAGGAATGTGTTACAAAAAGGTTCAGCATTAAAGCAACAGAGTCAGGACAGAGTTTGAGCTAGTCTTGAAACAGGTAGAGCAATGCTTGTTGGCTTGAGTTTATGTGGTCGATGGGATGGTTAGAGCTCTCAACGGGGGAAACAATCCAACCATTGAAACATTTATTGAAAAAAAAATGAGAAAAATATTGTACACAATAACACAACATCAATGTTGTGCAAGATGAAGCAATTTTATGCAGTATGCAACATCAAAAGTGATTGATTCCATCAACGAGAGGTTTGTGAAGACACTACATCATTGACGAAAACTGCAAGGGCTGCACAATCTCGTGTTGTTTTCCTTGAAAAAAGAACCGCATGGACTCGAGCTTTTTTTTGGAATAAAATGAATGAATCCTTGAAGGAGGTGTTGATAGATCGTTATTGTGCTACCTACAAGAAATCCAAACACTAGATTTTAGCTGATGGTGGTTCTGTTGATTTCATGGGAACGCTAGATGCCCTCTGAACATATCAGGAGATTTGTTGTGCACTTGTGTTTGGGCAAGGTTATTTCTCCATGGTACCAGTCTTGAATAAGGAAGAACCCCCTCCCTCTTCACCAATCTCACCGATCTGATCATCGAGCTGCGGGAGCATCGGCAGAAGGATTTCAAAGCCCTTAGAAGGTTGGTAGCTCTTATCTCCCTCTACTTGGATGCTACTACAAGTGAGTGCTTGCTCACCTGTGCAGGAATCCCGCGCTGCAGTGCTCACTACTAGTAGTAGAAAAAAATCTAGATCGTCGATCTCAGTTTCTTTCCAAGGGATGAGATCTATTTATATTACCACTATATTTGTAATTTACATTATGGAATGTATCCTATGCACACACCTATCCTTGTGCACTCATGCACTTAGCCACTTTTGACCCTTCGATCTGAATCCAAAGAACTGGATCCAACCAGTGCAATTTTTCACAAAACCGGCCGCCTCTTCACTTGAATCTTTGCTAAAAACTCCTTGACTTTTCTCTACAGTCCATCTGCTCCCTAGACCATCCAGAAGCCTCTTCTTCCTCTCCGCGTCTCGCCGGCGACTCAAATCCCTTCGGTGACCACGCTCGTTGGAGATGGCTTACCTAGAGATAGAAACAAAGATCAAGTCTGTGCCTTCCTCAAATGTCTGCCCCTCTTTTATTGGTGACATCAGTCATATCGACCGCAGGGATAGAGGGACTTCTTTCCATGTTCTTCACTAAACCTGTTGGATCTACCACCCTCAGCCAGTAGTGATTGCAGCGAGGGCGTAGCTGCGGCCACGCGACAGGGCGGATGAGCTAGCGTGCTCCCGTATTGTTTCCATCATCGTGCTTGCTGGAGGTAGCGTAGAGGGCTTAATCTCTTTTTTTGGGTGCCCTTTTCTCTCTCTCTGTAATGACTCCCATTCCGAATAAATTATTGGATTTTCTGAGTTTTGTGGTTGCCTCAAATATTGGGGGATTTCAACCTTCCTCAACAAGCGTTTGTATGTCTGTGAATGGATTACGATAGATCTATTGAACATTATTTGTGTACAAAATTGCGCTTTCGTCTAAGCAAGCAGCAGCAAATTGGCTGCTTTGTTTTCTTTATTTCCTTATATACACCGGCCCCTGAGGCACAATACAATCGAATCCACGTTACGTTGTACATCTCTCCTATACTATCCAACACTCGACCTGAAAATGGCCTTGCCTCTCTTATGTGCTATAGTACTTTTACTCTTTGCAGATGGCCAACTTCATTTTAATTCATGCATGGATGCCATGGTAACCTCCATCTTGCCCGATTAGATCTTACATGATCATGTTCTTGCCCGATTAGAGTCTATCACTGGCAAGCATGCTTGCCGAGGGGATTCAAGCTGCAGTCGAGCCGTGGACCGTCGTCATCCCGTGGCATGGAAAGGGAGAAGAAGCTTATGGAATCTGGTACTAGAAGAGCGGAACTAGAGAGGAAGATAGATGAGGGAGTAATTCACAAAATTAGAGATGAAGAAGCGGACGGCTTTGTGAAAAAAATGTCCTGCTTGGATCTAGTCCTTCAGATTGAGATCGAACGACCCATAGCGATTGAGTGCATGAGTGCACAAGCATAGGCGTGTGCACAAGATACGCTGCCTTTAGAGCATCTCCAACAGCGCCTCGTTAAATTGGACTCTCCAAACACCTATATAACCAACTCTCCATCTGATTTGGCTAGTCAAACTAGATGCTTGCTCTAACAGCCGCTCCATTTATCATCCTTATTATAAGTCTATGACAAATGGGACCCACGTGTCAGCCTCACTTCCTCTTCCTCCTCTCGTGTGCATCCCGGTTTCCTCTCCTCCGCCGACGACGCCAACCACCAATCCGTCGGCGAGGATGGCACGATGCGCGGCGCGTGACGAGGTTCGGCGGTGGCGGCGATCCCGAAGACGGCGGACAACGACATCGGCGTCATCAACCGGTCATTCGGGTTCCACACGGCGGTGGAGGCGGCGCAGCAGGCGATCGCCGCCGGGCACGTGGAGGTCGAGAGCGCGGCGAACGGTGTCAGCCTCGTCAAGCTCATGGGCCGGAGCGCTGGCCACATCGCGCTCCACGACGTCGACACCAACGGAGCCGTCTCCCCATGTGGCGGCAGCGCGGTGGATGGCGGGCGGCGGTGCCAACGAAGGGCACCGGGCTGAGGAGGGGATGGAGCCGATGAATCCGGGCAGCGGTGACCCACGGCCAACCGTAGCACCGGTGGGCTAGCGGAGTCGGAGCATAAGTCGACGACGCCGGTGACGAGGAGAGAACAGAGCCGAGTTCGACGCCTCTTCCGAGTTCGATGCCGCCACGCCGCACAACATCGACGCAGCGCAGGAGGACGACGACGGCGGCGCCGGGAGAAGGACGACGGCGGCACTGGGCGGATGGCACAGTGGCGCTGGGAGGACGACGCTGGCGGCGCTGCGAGAACGACGATGGCGGGCTTGGGCGGATGGCGCTGCGGGCAAGGTTGGGGAAAAGGGGAGAGAGAGAAGAGAGGGGGTGAGACCCACACCGATGGCAAGCCATACCGGCTGGCCAACTTTGGCTAGTCTGGTGGGTTATTTAGCTAGCCGGATGACTTGGAGAGCCATTTGGCTAGTTTGTTGGAGTATAATTTTTTTTGTCCAAGTTAGCTAAATTTTGGCTTGGAAAGCCATTTGGCTAGGTTCTTGGAGATGCTCTTACATTACAACTACAAGGTAGTTACATTGAGGGGTAAATTTGTAATATTGCATATTTGTTGGAAACTTGGGATTTTGGGCCATACTGGCCTGAGCCGAGCGTGCGGAGTGGCGGCGCTACGGAAGCGAGGAACAGAGGCGGCTGCCGTGGTCGCAGCCATCGTCGCCGACGGTTGATCCGTGACTGTCAACACCCGCAAACCCCTGCTGCCCGCGCCCACTACGCTTCGCCGTGTCTTTTTCGTCCTCTTCTACGCTCCCACCTCGCTTGTCCTCGTCTTCATCGTTCAGTGGCTCGTCGGAGCTCATGGAGATCTGCCCCTCAGCCGGTGCACCCAGCTGCTGCTGGATCTCGATCTGTTCGATCCCACTCATTGTTGTGTATCTGGTGAGAGCAGATTTCTCACGCAACACGGACATAACAAGGACATTTTAATTCTACAATGATGCTTTGGAACGTCAAAAATCACTTTCAAGAAGAAATAAACACTTGCATCTGTTGAGTTGTGATCTAAATTCATTTATACACATATAAAGGCCAACTTCGAACGGAGCGAAGCGGAAACCTCACCTAATATGGTGAAGATATTTGCCACCCAATATCCTTTTAGGTTTCACCTTTATATATACTTCCTGTAAGTTGCTGTTCAACATTGCAACCTCACCTGATATAGTGAAAATATTTACTTGCTGGCGCCCATGATTTTTTCTCTCCTGTCTTAGGATGGTTTTCATGTTAAATATCATGTCTTTTGTTATCGATTTATCATTTTTTATCGTTTATTTGCTGATCGTTTCCTAACAGCATCAACTTCAACTGCTGGTCGATGATGACCAGTGTAACTTCTAACTTACAAACTATACGTACAAGATGGGAAACGAAAACATTTTAGCAGCTAAAAGTGCTTAATTTGATTGTCTTGCGCTGCTTCCTTGAACAATCTTTTCGTAGGTGTTGTCGAAACGACAACCGCATACGTCGAAAGACGTGGTCACTCAACAGTGGTTGGAAAAGAAGTAAAGTGTATTAAATTGGGAATTTTTCTTGGGATCCCCTATTACATGGCCCTATGAGGCTATTTATAGCCCCCATTACAGGTTCTTACTACTAGGGCTTTGGTTATACAGGGAAATTTACATGGTTGCCCTTATGAAAGGGACATTTACATGAGTACAAAGTGTAATTGTGGTCCATGGGCCCTTAACGGGCCGACAGGCAATTGTCGACCCAATTGACCCTTAGGCTTGATGGGCCAGGATGGCTTCTTCGGTCCTCCCGGGGTCAAACTCACTATGGCGAAGTCGTCCCCCTTCGGCGTATGCTCTTCGCCCTGCATCCTTCGCCCAGGAGGCCTCTAGCTTGGCGAGTTACCCGCATGATTCCTTGCCTCTCACCGTCCTTGCTTCCTAGTCTTCATCATGGGGGGCTTCGCCCTGACTAACCTTGACATTTCGGGCTTGAATTCTTTACTGGTTTCGGCAGGTTTGGTCGAAGGGCCTCATACCATACCGCCAACAAGCCCCTCATGGGCAAGGGTGAGACAGGAGCTTCGGCCGAGACCGTGCAAACCACGTGGTATGGTATGTAGCGCCCCCTTTCGACCGGTGCTCCTGCCGAAACCTATATAGATCCTGCAAGTAAAGTTTGTTTTGTTTTTATTCTTAGAAAAATTTCTTGAGAAAATCTCCTCTTCGCATTCGTTGTAAAACGTCGAAGGGGGTTATTTAATCTCTTTTATTACTATGAATAGTAATGGGCCCCGTGGGCTTTTCCTTCTCTGTAATCGGGCTTTTTACTGTTCGGCTCCGTCCCGATGGGAATTTACCGTTTCGTCTGCCCTTGGACACGTGTCAGGGCTCGATTGGTTGGCAGGCAAACGGTCTCGCGACGGGGTTATATATACCCCCTAAGCCGGCCTGCTATTTTTTCACTTCCCCCACGCTCTCTCCTTTTTACCGTTTGACACGCTCCGTGCTCTCTTCATTCTCCTGCTTTTTAGGTTTTCGCCATCATCGTGCTCCTAGCCTTTCGGCTCTTCCCCTTTATTTCCTGTTCTACGAGCCCGATGGCTCCCCGCAAGCCTACCAAGGCCGGGTCAACTGGCGAAGATCCTGGAAGCCTTGGCGAATGATGGTCGTGCTTCCTTGGCAAATCACTTGTCAAAGAGGCCAACTTGGGCGAACTGGTATCATCCGGTTCTCTCATAGAGGGGCAAGGATCGTGCGGAGGCGAGGCCATTGTTCCCTCGCCTGGGAATGGGCGAACGGTTGTCTTCGCCGCATACTTCGTCGCTGGGCTTCGCCTCCCATGCGACAACTTCTTGCCTTCGGTGCTCTCGATGTATGAGGTTAGGCTTCCCCAACTTAGCCCGTCGGCGTTCCCAAAGCTGGCGGTTTTCGCTTGAATGTGCCGGACTTGTGGGTTCGCCCCTACCGCCGAGCTATTTGCCGCGCTGTTTACTGCATGCGCCTCAACCAAAGACGTGCAGACGCCGGCGGGTCCGAGGAAAACCATTTTCGGCTGCGTGAACTTCATGCTGCGGCCGGAGCGTTCTGATGCTTGGCCAGTACCTACATCGATGGCGAAGTGGGACAGGAACTGGATGCAGAAATGGTTCTATATCAGCAACCCCTACTCCGCCAAAGATGCCCAGGCGAACTGGCTCCTTTTTGAGCCTTCTGCCGTCTCCATCAACGCGAAGCCAAACATGAAGATTGACGGGACTCTCGAGTCCCGGCTCATACTCCTTCACAAGGTTGCCCGGCGGCTAAGCACCCGGGATCTTTGCGAGGAGTTTTGTCTCCTTCGGATTTCCCCTCTCGCCCGTGTGTCGGACGTTTCCGTGAATGAGAACAAAGAAGTTCTTGGGCTTCCCCGCCTTGTTCTCCCCGCCGGGGCCGAAAGTAAGGTTTTTGTTTTTGCTTTAGGCCGCATATTTCCTTCATGGAAGCACTTTTTAGGCTAAACGGTTGTGTTCCTCTCTTTTCGCAGTGCGGACTTTGGAAGATGCCGAGATAGAGGCGTCGAAGATGATCGGAGCTCTAACCACGGCCGAGTTCGCCAGCTTGCTCCAGCGCCAAGCCGACGGCCGAGTGAACCGTGTCTATTCTGGCGAATTGCCGAGCCGATCGAACCCCTCTCGGGCCGGCAATGACGAGGCTGGCACTTCGAAGAAGCGCAAGCATGCGGTCACGAAAGGCGGCCAGTTCGAACTCACCGTAGCGCGAAGGCCGCCGTCGAAAGTGATGGGGAGGAGGAAGAAGAGGAGGATGCGGAGGCCGGTTCTGAGGATGATGGCTCTCATGGTTATACCCCCAGCCCTACTCCTGCGAAATCCGGGGCAGGCTCTCATGTTTCGCCTACGCGACCGCAAGATATCGTCGTGGCGAACACCCTCTTGGCGATCTCCAGCACAGCCGCGAAACCGGTGATGACTGTTAGAAGGAAGAAGAAGAAAGGGAAGGTTGTGCAAGTCGGCCATGGCTTTCCAGACAGCGAGGGATCCGACGGGACTCCTACTTCGCCGGTGTTACGGCGCGCAACTTCCCGTGGTAGGCGCATGTCTCCGCCACCCGCTAGCGATGCCGAAGCGGTGACAGGCGGGAGTGCCTCAGCCCTGGCCGCTGGGGTGAACGTTGCTGAGGACGAACGGGTTGATGCGGTCCCTTCACCTATTCGTCAACGAGAGGGGAAGGCTCAGCAGTTGAAGCGAGCGTTTTGGACGTGACGCTTACTGCCCCACATTTCGTCCCCATCGACTTCGCCACGCGGCCAGAGATCACTCCGTTTGTGGACGGGGTGTGCCAGGTCATAGCACCGACCGAAGGCCTTGGGCTCTTCACCGAACTGAACGAGTTCGGCGAAAGCTGCGCGGCTGTGGAAAGCCTATTTGTGCGGGTATGATTTTTATTTTTGTGCGCTGAATTTTGCTCTTTCGCTAGTTCCCTGACGTAATGTGTGTTGTTTTTTTTTTACCAGGGCCTTGCCGTGCACCTAAGTGCCAAGAAGTCCGCCTTAGAGCGACTAAATGGGTACCGCCTTCGCCTTCGCCTTCGCAAATCCGAAGAAGATCTTCGCTACAAGGAAGACGAAAGACGTGTTGTGGCGGAGACTTTGAAGAAGGCGAATGCTGAAAATAGGTCTCTCCGCTCTGACCTTGAAGCAGCACGCAAGCGAGACGCCGAACGAGACCGACAACTTGCTTCGGCCAAGGAGAAGATTAAATCCCTCGAAGCCTGTCTTGTGTTGGCCGAAGCTGCCGCCGTTACCCTGGTACCAACCACAGAGTCCGCCAAGGAGGCCTGTTACACTCTCTGGCTGGCCCTTAACGACCTTGGGGCGCGGGCGGAAGGTGCTCCGGGCGAAGGCGGGACTGCACTCGATTTCTCCGAATGGACGCAGGAGGCGGCCAGCTCAGTTGTCGAAGTGGCAGGTGCCTACGGGGACTGTTGCACTCATGTTTCGGCGGGATTCGTTCTCAGCCTCTTGCACACGCACGGCTGCGACCACATTGGGAATTTTCCCGATTTCGTGAAGGAAGAATGGCCTAGCAATACGCAGTGCTCCGGGGCTGCGTGAATAATCAATGAGTATATAAACCTAGGGACACATGATAAAGAGCGAATTAATGGATTAGTCACAGTACTACGAAACAATCAACGCATTCTTCCGTTCATAGCTAAGAGCAATTTTAATAGTATAGCCAACTATTAGCTGCAAATCATCTATAATTAATTTAATAGTCAATTCATACAAAAGTTATCTATAAACATATACTACACTATTAATACATTGTCTCACCTGTCATACATACTGTTTACATCTAAATTTGGCACCTATGAACGAAATAGGGAAAAATTGTCAAAGTTTGGAAAGTGTTGGGTTTCCTTCACAGGGCCGGTCTGACCGCAGCCTGAACTCCGGTCTGACCGCAAGTATGTTGCCGGTCAGACCGTCAGAGTCCGAGCCCGAGTTTGTTTTCATCAGGTCTCAGGTTTTCTTGCTTGGGATGGCATGTTTCTGGTTTTCTTTGGTTTCTATCTCAAGTTGAACGTGGAGGAGGGCTTGTAGAGGGCAAGACCAACCTCTATTTAAGGGACAAGACCGGTTCAATTGTAATCCCCCGAATTTCTACAATCAAATCATTCTTTTACTTCTACTTGTAGCCATGTTTTCTAGTTTATCATAGTTTAGTCCATCTTTGTCGGTTTGTGTTGTAAACAGTCCACCGCCGATGCGAGAGTGCGACACCTCTTTATAGGTTTGTCCTAGAAACCTTTCGTTTGCCCACGAGACGGGTAGTTATCCTCATATCGATCTAAATCAGCCTAGGCTGATTTTGATCTCTAAATCGGCTCCGCTAGCTGGTTTAGCTGTTTTCTACAAAATCCATCTTGATTTTTCCCTTTGGCTAGATCGGGGTGGTTGGCGACTCCATATCACCACAAGGCATTTAGGTGCTGTGATAGTGCTTGTCGACTTGTCACAAAAAGTTGCCAACACATACAGTATATCTGGAGTCCATGCTGTAGCTAGCTACAAATATGTAGTCCACTAGTCTTCTCTCTTCTCTTTTACCTCCTCGATATGTGTTTATAACTGGTTTATAGTCAGCTAGTATACCTGCTCTAAGCTATAATATCAACTGGCAGTGATATGCTACTATATGTTAAATATGTGATCCGAATTTTGGGCCACAATATATTCAGATTAGTCTAGTAGGACTACATGTCTTATCCTATTAGGTAACTTTCTTTTATCTCCTATATATATATATATATATATATATATATATATATATATATATATATATATATATATATATATATATATATATATATATATATACTTTTGTAAGCTATACGGGAAACGGTGACGTTCCCATTGTTATTCCCCTGAGTTTCTAATCAGCTCCTTTATAGTGATCATTCCCGGTCGACACCCGTGCTTTTTCCCACAAGGGTTTTCCATGTAAAATTCGTGTTTCTGTTATGCAATTATTTTCATAACAAGTGGTATCAGAGCATTGGAGATCTGATCTACTGTATCCGGCCATCGAGCGCGTATGTCGTCGTCGAAATTCTGTTCGGCCAAATCGGGTATATTAAGGCCTGGTTTAGTTCCAAAAATTTTTTTCCCAAAAAACATCACATCAAATCTTTGGACACATGCATGGAGCATTAAATATAGATAAAAACAAAATTAATTACACATTTTGCATGAAAATCGCGAGACGAATCTTATGAGCCTAATTAGTCCATGATTAGCCGTAAGTGCTACAGTAACCCACATGTGCTAATGACAAATTAATTAGGCTCAAAAGATTCGTCTCGCGGTTTCCAGACGAGTTATGAAATTAGTTTTTTCATTTGTGTCCAAAAACCCCTTCCAACATCCTATCAAACAACTGATATGACAGCCAAAAATTTGTATTTCACCAACTAAACAGGCCCTAAAGATGAGGGCGAAGTGCTCGCTCCATAGAATTTTGGACGCCATGGACGCACGCGCGTGTATCCACATTCCCCCCCCCCCACAACCCGCGCGCTGGAATTCCGATGATTTTCATGCGCTCTGGTTGCTTGCCCGCAGCGCCGTCCGATCAAGCATCCAGCGACAAAAGAGGCTGGAGCTGGTAATTTTGCAAAAAATTCCCTGCTTTCCTTGATAATCTTTCTTAAGTCCCTCAATGTAATTCACTGCCTTATGTATTCTTACATAAAGGCCCTCTACCTCCTCAAGTATAGGAGAGAGCTCTAAAAAAGAGAAAGTAAGGGAGTTTTCTGCAAAAAAACAACAACCAATCCCTCCATTCCCCTGAAACCCTAGCCAACACTGTTCCCCCAACCTTCTCTTCCTCTCTCGCTCTCTCCCCTGCCCTTGCGACGGTGCCGCCTTGTGTTCTCCTCGCCGCCGACGGCCTCCCCCTCGCACTCTCCCTGTCCTCCCCCATCTCCTGGCGCTCCCCAATCCTCGTCAACCCTAGCACGTAGAGGCCACCGCCGGTCTGCCCTCTCGCTCTCGCCTCCTCATGCTTTCATTGTTCTCTCAGCGACGCGGACAACCTCCCCACAAACTCCTCTGCGTGTCCTCCTTCTCTTAGGCGCTACTGTGGTTGTTGGTGAACCGTCAACGCTGTGGTGAACCGCCTTCACGAATGCCGTGGCGGCGTCCCTGTGGAGGGACCTGACCACGCGGGCCTTGGGGGGAGGTTCGGCCGTGACGCCTGTCGTTGCTTCGTCAACCTCCCCCTACCGGTGACGGCCTCGCCTCCCCCATCTCCTGGTGCTCTCCCACTACTCCCACTCTCTCCATCTCTCTTCCAATTATGCAGGGAGAGTGGTGATGATGCGGAACGAGGGCGAGAGGGTCGATCTGCTGGCCCTGCCACTTGATCCGGTGGGTAGACGCCGGCCTCCCCCTCCTGCGCTTCTCCTCGCCGCCGACGCCCTCCCTTCCCCCAACAGACACCCCCCCCACACACACACACACCATAATAATACTACTCCTCTCTCTTCCCAGTTCAAGCAGGGGTGGTGGTGATGGAGATCAAGCAGGGCTGCTGGTGATGGAGAACGACAACGAGGTGATCGATCTGTTGGCCTATCGCTAGATCCGGTGGGTACATGAACTCAAGCTCGCCATGAAGGTCTGGATCCAGTGATGTTGCATTGCCATGGACTATTGCTGTGATGAATTCTCCGTTGGTTAGTAGTTCTCTGTTTCTGTAATTCATATTTGGTTCTTTTTGCTTTGTGTTCTCTTCAGCCGGTGCAATCCTTCTCTAGCTCCAATGGGCTGGCGCCCCTTCTGCATCTCGATGTGGATGGGTTCAGTGGCCTCTTACCCTGGTCCCCCACCTCATGCTCTTTTCTCTCGCTTTTCATGGCGTGGCGAGCCAGCGCCCAGCGGTGCCGCGTGCTACACCATTCCTCATACACCTCAACAAAATGGCGTAGCTGAGCGTAGCCAGCGCCCGTTGTATGTTCTCTAATGCAGGTTTGCCTAAACAGTTTTGGGCAGAAGCGGTTTCCACTGCTTGTTATCTTATTAATCGATCACCCATCTATGTCATTGATAAGAAGACTCCAATTGAGGTATGATCTGGTTTCCCAGTAAATTATTCAGACTTAAGAGTATTTGGTTGTACTACTTATGCTCATGTTGATAATGGTAAATTAGAGCCTAGAGCTATTAAGTACATTTTTCTTGGTTATCCGTCTGGTGTGAAAGGCTATAAGTTATGGTGTCCTGAAACTAAAATGGTTGTGATTAGTAGAAACGTTGTCTTCCATGAATCAATTATGTTACATGACAAACCTTCTACTAATATTCCTGTTGAGAGTCAGGAGAAAGAAAGTATGCAGGTGGAGCACTTGATTAGTTCAGGGCATGCACCAAAAAAAGAAGATGTTGCTATTAACCAAGATGCACCTGTTAGTGAATATTTAGATTCTTCTACTATTCAGCAGTCTCCAAAATGTTCTATTGCAAAAGATAAGCCTAAAAGAAGTACTAAATCTCCTCAAAGATATATTGAATAAGCGAACATAGTTACTTATGCTTTGAGTATGGCAGAAGAAATTGAAGGTAATGCAAAACCTTCTGCATATTCTAAGGCTATTGTTTCTGATGATTGCAATAGATGGATTACTGCTATGCATGATGAGATGGAATCACTTGAAAAGATTCATACTTGGGAATTGGTGAAATTGCCAAAGGAGAAGAAACCTATCTGTTGTAAGTGGATCTTCAAAAGAAAGGAAGGTATATCTTCAAGTGATGAGACAAGATACAAAGCAAGGTTAGTTGCTAAAGGTTATAGCCAGATTCAATGTATTGATTTCAATGATGTATTTTCCCCTGTTGTGAAGGATATTTCAATGCGCACTTCACTCAGTATTGTTGCAATGCATGATTATGAACTAGAGCAATTGAATGTTAAAACTGCATTTTTACATGGGTAGTTAGATGACGACATTTATATGGAGCAACCTAAAGGTTTTGTTGTTCCTAGAAAAGAGAACCTAGTCTGCAGGTTGAAGAAATCTCTTTATGGGTTGAAGCAGTCACCTAGACTGTGGTATAAGATATTTGACTCTTTCATGCTTTCTCAGAAGTTTAGAAGATCCAATTTTGATAGCCGTGTTTATCTTAAAGTTGTTGATGTTTCAGCTATATATTTACTTCTTTATGTTGATGATATGTTGATTGCTACAAAAGACAAATCAGAGATAGCAAAGTTGAAGGCACAATTGAGTAGTGAATTTGAGATGAAGGATTTGGGTGCAGCGAAGAAAATTCTCGGTATGGAAATTACTAGAGAAAGACATTCCGGCAAGTTATATCTTAGTCAGAAAGGTTATATTGAAAAAAGTTCTTCGTCGTTTCAATATGCATGATACAAAACCAGTGTGTACTCCTTTAGCTGCTGCATATTTCTGATTATCTTCAGATTTATGTCCACAGTCAGATTATGATGTTGAGTACATGTCTCGAGTTTCATATTCAAGTGCAGTTGGTTCACTTATGTATACCATGGTATGTTCTCGTCCTGACTTATCACGTGCATTGAGTATTGTCAGTAGATACATGGCTAATCCTGGCAAAGAGCATTGGAAAGCTGTTCAATGGATTTTCAGATACCTACGTGGTACATCTAGTGCTTGTTTGCAGTTTGGAAGATCTAGAGATGGACTTGTTGGTTATCTGGATTCAAATTTTGCTGGAGATTTGGATAGGAGAAGATCGCTCACATATTATGTTTTCACTATTGGATGATGTGCTGTTAGTTGGAATGCAAGTTTACAAGCAACTGTTGACTTATCAACTACTAAAGCAAAGTATATGGCTATTTTTGAAGCTTGTAAAGAAACTATTTGGTTTAGAGGTTTGTACACTGAGCTTTGTGGAGTTATGTCTTTGCATTAATATATTTTGTGATAGTCAAAGTGTAATATGTCTTACAAAGGATCAAATGTTCCATGAGAGAACAAAGCACATTGATGTGAGATATCACTTTATTCGAGGTGTGATTGCTGAAGGTGATGTCAAGGTATGCAAGATAAGTATTCATGATAACCCAGCTGATATGATGACAAAGCCAGTTTCTGCTACTAAGTTTGATCTTTGCTCAAGCTTGGTGGGTGTTACAGTATAGTCCTAGAGACTATTTGGCGTACGGTGATTTTACCTACATGAGGTATTTTTGGTGATTGATGTTTTTTATGCTACAAGAGGAAATTCATCTCAATATGGAGATTGTTAAATATATGATCCGAATTTTGAGCCCACAGTATATTTGGATTAATTTCCTAGTAGGATTACATGTCTTATCCTATTAGATGTCTTTCTTTTATCTCCTATATATTCTCTTGTAAGCCGTACGGGAAGGGATGACGTTCCCATTATTATTCCCCTACATTTGTAATCAACTCCTCTATAGTGATCATTGCCGGTCGACGCCCGTGGTTTTTTTCCTCGCAAGGGTTTTCCACGTAAAATTCATGTCTCCGTTGTGCTTCTATTTTCATGTACAGATGCCAGTTCATTTTCTATTATAGCTTGCTCAAGTCACAGCTGAAGTCAACCGGCAGTTATACGGCCCTTGAGTGTTTTTGAGGAGATATTACATGCCGATCATAAGGAATTTAAAGAACCATTCTCATAGTGGTAACCCTAAACTCTCTTCCATGTCCTCTATCTTGATGCATTTGGTTGAGTTGGTATTAGTTTATTTATCATATTGATGGAGAAGAAAAGCTTTAGAAATACCTTGGGAAATCTAGCTTTTTTATATCTACCCACTGGGCCTTTGGGATATGAAATGCATATAATACCTGAAAGCTAGCTAGTCACCCTTCTACACATTATCAAAGCACACAGGACTGGCTGAAGAACAGAAGTACAGAAACCCAATAAACTTTTGAACAATATTAGGAGAACATACACCCTCCGTTCCAAAAATTAAATTGATTTCTGGCTATGAATCCAGCATAGCCTATGTTTAGATTTTATTTTTAAAAGTCAAAAATCAATAAATTTTAGGACGCAGCGAGTAGCAAGAGGGGGGAGGGGGGATTATATCATATATAGTCGTGTGCTGTTATTCTGACTCATAAGAAAATGGAGCAGCTACAGAAAATCTCTCTTCCCTGCTTGGTATAGCAACCATATATGTTAATAAGTTTCTCCCCTCATGTGTAAAAAAATAATATATAGTACTCCTCAGTTTAAGAGATTACTTATCATTTTAACATTAAAATTATCTATCAAAATGATTGTCATTTTCACGTTCCAAAGCAATTTTAGAGGAGATATTCTCTACATGCCATCATTAATACAGCCATAATTTCACTAATCACGGTTATTAGTGACTATAACTTGAAAAATATCGAGATGTATTTAATGAGGTAACAATACAATTTACTAAATCTCCTTGGTTGGTAGTTTGGTACCACTACGAGATATGATAGTAAAATAATATTTTCTCCGTCCAAAATTATAAGTTGCCCTTTTTTAAGGAAAGTCAACTTTTGACTAATGATGAAACTAACATACAAATGTTTAGTGCCACACATATCGTATCACTATATTTGTATTTGAAACTATCATGTTAATTTTGTAACCACTGATGATATTTTATAGATGAAATTATAGTCAAAACTATTTGTTAGAGGCAATGTACAAAATTTTATGTTTCATATTATGGAACTGGCACTACTATAAAAACAAGGATAGGTGCCGGGTTCCCAACCGGCACCTACAAGATGGCACAGATGAGGGAAATCAAAGGTGCCGGTTTTGGAACCGGCACATTTGAGGTCTCAAGAATCCCAAAAAAAGCGGCTCGTCGAGCAGCTCCCTTTCACTCTGATTCCATAGAAATTTAATTCATATAATTAATCGGTATCCAAGAACTCAACAACATTCAAGAACATCAACACTAAGCACTAAACACTAAGAACATCAACACTAACACAAAGGGTGCTGCCGCTGCACGCCGCCTCCCTTCCCGCCGGATCTGGCGGAGGGGAGGGCGCCGTTGCCGCCGGGCTGATAGAGAGAGTGGAACACGCGCGAGAGAGAGAGAGGGGACCGCGAGATAAAGACGGAGAAGAGTAGACCAGGAGAGACCGAACCCTCATCTTGGCCTTATCCGCTCAAGACCATTGGTCGGCTCAGTTTTTGGGAAAACTAGTACCTATAATATATTATAGGTGTCGGTTTTTTAATTAACCGATACCTATAATAAATTAAAGATGATGGTTTTTTTTAAACAAAAATGACACCTATAGTCTCTTAAAGGTGTCCTTTTTTTTGTGTTCTCAGCCTACGGAGATAAGAAAAGGTATATATGTGTTGGTTTTAGAGCTTCCAGTACCTATAAGGCCAACACCCTCTATGTGCCTTTTTTAAGTAGTGTGGGAAGTAAGTAATTTAATATGGGGGCGAATACATCTTTTAAGTTTGCATGGATATGAAGCAGAAGGTATTAGTAACTCCTATTATTATTACTTAAAATAACTACATTCATATGCTGGGTAGGGCATGGACAAATCGTCCAGTCATTAATGGTCAATAACACTAGTTGATAGTTGATACCCCGCACTTTGCTATGGGATATGTGAATGAATATATATTATATATTATAGAAATGATATGTGCATATATATTTAAATAATATGAAAATGATGTAAAAATAATGATTTGACATTGCTTGCATATTAAGTTTTAAAAATATAACAAAATTATAAATAATATGTTTAAAATACTCTAGATAATAATTTACATGTGATTTGAAATACTGTAGATAATAATTGTTAGTGAGTGATGATGTGGTGCACTTGCACGTTGAGCTTTGAAAGTTAGTAGACATCAACTTTACGGTAAGATAGGATGCGTTTCTTTGTAACTTTCTTCTTTGGCCACCTGCCGTGCTTACTCTTTCATATTAATTGACCAATTGGCTTTTACAAAATATTAATCTTTGATTGTTATTCATATTGTGAGACTGTTGATTAGTGGGGTCACTAATGTGATGGGATAATTTGTTACACCACGATGTATTAGAATTCGCGCTCAGTCAAACCTTGAAATTTTGAATAAAAAATATACACTGAAATATTAAGATTTAATATGAGAAAATGATAGTAGTATATTTAATTTCTTCAAAATACTTTCCTATATAGTTATAATTTTTACTTTTTCGCAAATATATAGTAGTTAGCTGCGGTAATATAATGTTAGGATGCAACTAGGTAGTGCTCTTATTTGTTTAGTAAATGAATATGTGTTTAAAAATAATCTGTATATAGTTGTTTACATATATGTATAATTTCAAACAGAGATAAATGCATGAATTAAAGACATGCTAGCTTTTGCCAAAAAAAAAAACAAATCAGAACAAAAACAAAAACTGTATAACGTCACAATAGCCCACTTATACCGAATGCATGAGTTACCGACCAGAAGTTAGCAATAAAGCTGGTTTTTTTAATCGATCCTTAAAAGGCATATATCCTACTAGTTTGTTTAAACCACTCAACAAAATAATTTTAAAAAATCTAAATAAAATTGATGTATGAATTGATATTAGTGGTCATCTATCATCTCACAAAAATAACAAATTAAAGTCGATGTAGTAAAACTGCTGTGTAGATTTAGATTTGTTCTTTTGTTCTAATTTGTATAGATCAAATTTTAAAATGATTGTTTATAAAATGATATATAATGCAATGATCTATGTTGTTTAAGTGAGATGAAAAAACATATAGGAGACATCCCCTTAAAAATATGCTTTCCAAGGAGAAAGGACGACGACACAAATATACATACCGAGCAACAGATCTGGAAACGGTTGTTGGCCCCAAAATGTCCCGGAAATGTAGGCGCATGGATTGGTTGGTCATAACATGCGGGTAGAGCTCGCTGCCTAACATCCTCAGCTCCACCGATGACACGAACGGTGTACCTTGACCGGTGTTGATGAGGCACACCGGCGCCCAGCTGGCCCACGCCACGAACAATGCCTCGTACACTTGCTTAGTACTACCGGCCTGCACGGTGTCCCAGTAGTTTGACCCGAGGTGCAGGTCGAACTGCAACGACGATGAGCTGTTCTTGCCGTCGTAGTTGCCGTAGAAGGCCACCACCCGGACCAGGTACTTGTTCCCGGCGTTCGTGGGAAGCGCGTAGCAGTTGCGCACGCCAGAGGGGAAGCTCCGGACGGTCAAGTCAGGGCGTATACGGCCGCTCTCTTGGTCAGCAGCCACCCCGTGGTTCTCCCCGGCGTCAACGTACGAGCCGTCGGAGACGTAGAAGATGCCGTGGATGGTGTCCGTGTAGCCGCTGTAGTTTGCCTCTAGGCCACAGTCAATGCTCAGGAAACCAGCTGCGTGCAACGATCTTCCATGAAAATGAAATACTCACAAATCAAAGTAACGAGAAACGTCGTGTTAACAAACCTACAAAATCTCATGCATGGACCCGATAATAATTAAGTATCTCATCATCACTTTGATATGTCATACAGAGATTAACAAACTAATTAGCACGCCGTCGATTGCACTTGCATGGGGTGAAAAATCAAGCTCTTGCAAAAATCAAGATCTTGCAAACCTGGCTGGCCGACGGCATGAGTTGCAGCGGATAACGCGAATGCAGCGAAGAAAAGCAAGAGCGCCATTGTCGTCATACAGCGAAGATCTGCAAAAACGGTCCGACGCTATGGCTCCTCATATATATGCTTTCTTGCTGGCAAAATTAATGGTGTGATAAATATTTACTTGTATCCGAATTTTGTTTCTATCTAAACTGCAAACAAGCTAGGGACCAGAGTAATTTAAGTTTGTACAATGGAGAAAATATATGAAGGCATCTATATTAGTTACTTTCACGAAAATTCACTTGTTTAAGAAGCACAGTAGAATCATACCTAATAAAGCTTGCTGAGCTTACACGTATGCACTAACACATTGAAAATAGCTAATAATAACCAAGCTGAGGGACACTTCATATATATATCTGAGATCTTGAAGCTCTTCTGACTGCACTATCTTCCTATGTTTTTCTTTTCCTTGTGTGAAACTTCATGAACACAGTATATATAACTCTTGGAGTCAGCGAGGCGGTTTCTTTCCTGTTCTTTTACCTTGACACCGATAAGTATTGGTCGAAAAAAAGGGGCTGAGTACTACATATATGGTTTCTTTCCTTTTCTTTGGAAGATGACATTTTTGACTTTCAAGCACGTGATGATGTGAGTTCAAATCTCTGTAGGAGCAAATTTCATATTGGATTATTTGATGGGCTAATTAGTTCTCGATATAAAAGGCTGCATATATCCGATTGGATGTACAGGCTAGGTAAAAAGAAAAAAAATCCTTCTCTCAAAAAAAACGTGTCATGATGTTACTGCACCTTTTAGGAAGCGTGGCGTCTTGCTTTTGTAATAATAGAAACGGTATGTCGTGTATAAACATGGCATTAAATTAAAATTAAGTAAATTTAGAGGAGAATGAAAGAAAGTTATATGTCTTAAATTAAGCAAGAAGAAGTTAAGGTGGCATATTTCTAATAAAGAAAATGTATGAGAATATCTTGAAATAATATTTCGAGACTACAGATATTAAGACCAAACTATCACAAAACTACATATTTAACTCGGTGTATCATAAAACTATAGATGTAACACTAAATTTATTACAAAACTACACATTTAAGATGGGGTGTCACAAAACTATACATTTAGCAACAAAATTGCCATAAATCTACATGTTTAGAACCAATTTAGTCACAAAACTACATTGTTTATATAGCTCCAATGTAATTAACAATAGTGCTAGGGATTTAAACTCTAAAATATATAGTTTTGTAATAACTTCAATATTAAATACTATCACAATTTTTTAATAGTTGACACCATTGACTTTTTTTATCACATGTTTGACCTTTCGTCTTATTTAAAAAAACACATAATTATAATTTGTTTTATTGTTAGTTGTTTTATCACTCAAAGTACTTTAAGCATGATTTATATCTTATAGATTTGTATAAAACATTTGAATAAGATGAATGGTCAGGCATCATCCATAAAAGAGGAGGGAGTATGTAGTTTTATGATACTTAGACCTTAAATCTATAGTTTTGTGATACATCGCCTTAAATATGTAATTTTATAATATTTTGGTCAAAATACCTATAGTTCTGTGAAATTTACACTATTATTTCTTTCACTTTGTTATAGAAAGAGTGATATTATGGTTCTTGAGTAGGTATCGGCTTGGACTATACCACATTTTCTAGCATGTATGTTGAAATTTAATTTGGAGTACATAATGAGATCAAAATCTCAATTTTGTCTACTGACTCTATATATATATGACTTTGACGATCTAACTTGACATGATTGATACTATGATTGTGGTCGCTATATAGAATCTACAATTTTATGATCTTATTGCAAGCTTTTTCAATCTGATTCAGAATCTATGACTTTGACAACCTTGATTGAGAACAAAAACCCAAATCTTGCTAGAAAGTAAATAAAAAAACTAATACTATTTACTTCAGTTTGTCTTGTTTTGTTCATCGTCTTAGACTGAATTTAGACTTGAATTTTTATTGGTAGATTAAAAGATTTGTCTGGTATAGAAAACCATGCTGGTGTGGTGGTGCTGCAGATACATATAGGTTGGAACAGAAAAAAAAAGGTTTTAGCGTAGGATGAAAACCGGACATCTTCAACGATTTGACGGTTAAGGGCCTGTTTAGTTCGCGAAAAGAAAATTTTTGGATGTTACATCGGATGTTTGACCGGATGTCGGAAGGGGTTTTTGGACACGAATGAAAAAACTAATTTCATAATCCGCCTGAAAACCGCGAGACGAATCTTTTGAGCCTAATTAATCCGTCATTAGTACATGTGGGTTACTGTAGCACTTATGGCTAATCATGAACTAATTAGACTCAAAAGATTCGCCTCACGATTTCCTCCCTAACTATGCAATTAGTTTTTTCATTTATATATATTTAATGCTTTATGCATGTGTCCAAAGATTTGATGTGATGTTTTTGGGAAAAAATTTGAGAACTAAACGGGGCCTAAACTTAAAAAGAACTTTGAACAAAGAGGATGGAATCTTCTTTTTCTCTCCTCATTTACACGAAAGAATATCCGTTTACCTTTTCTTTTTATACAGTAAAAAAATTCGGTTGCTTTCACATTCACATCCTTGCGTTCTAAAGCAATACTCCCTCCGTTCCTTAATACAGGGCGTGAGTGTTGTATTGCAAAGATCAATAAAACTGTTTCAACAGCAGTTACACCGTGTGAAATTTTGATACTTGCACCGGTAGATACGCTGGTATTAAGAGCCATGCAGCATGCACCTGACTTCTGCAGCCATGCAGCCATGAAGCAGTGAGAGAGAGGGGCTTTTTAAAAGCCAAACACAGTTAATTCTGCATGCATGCAACAGCTCAACACAGGAGCCCAAGAGTACTAATCAATTTCTGCATGCAACTAGGAGCTGCGCCTTGTATTATGGAACTGGGCTCAAAAGCAGTTACGCCCTATATTAAGGAACGGAGGGAGTACTTAACGTTGGAAATCTAGACAGACCATCAACTCAGAGGCTCCATTTAAAATAAAAATGGAACGTGACATCAATTCTTCACTAATTATTACGTTAATTTAATGTGCAAGAAATTACTTTATTAGCTAAAAAGGATTGAACAATTATGTGAGACACAATAGGTGGATGACCTTAATTTGATCTCACAAACTACAGCATACCCCCTCCGTCCTAAAATTGGGATGGCATATCCAGGTTGATAGTAGTAGAATTAATGTATCACATTTTCTATTAGGTTTATTTATTTTGGAATGGAGGAACTACTAACGAATGCATGAATGCATGTTTAGTGGTAGGTCAAAGGTAAGAAACTGGGCATGAGTACTAGACGAGAGTTTACAATCAGTTCATGAGCGGTATCATTGGATTTTACAGAATCCGTTGATAAACCGACAAACCTGTTGAAATCCAGATAAAATTTGTGAAATATTTAAAATTTTGATTTTTTTAAACTTAACCTAGAAATCGAGTCGGTTGTATTTTCGATCCGATCTAAAAGGTTTGGATTTCGCAGAATTCGAACTAGGATTCCAGAATTGTGAACCCCGTGACTAGAGTACAATATATATCTACCAATTGTGTAAACAGTCTTCTTTTTATGTATATGTGTGTGTGTGAGAGAGAGAGAGAGGGGATATTAGCACCAGTCCAAGGTGAACGACAATAATAAGCTGACTTTAACAGAAGAAAACCTTGAGAGCGACAGGAGTAAGGAGAAACCGAGTGAACACAGTTTACACCGTGTGAACTGGGCCAGCTGATTTTGATTTTTGATTCTTGGGGACCTCATGCGCACGCATGCATGCTTAAAGAATCCCCAAACAATCTTCTGTTAGGACGGTGACTGCTGTGGCTCATTATACGATCGAATCAATCGCAAATTAATTAAGACGTACGAGATGCATAGTGGCACACATATCCTTTCTCCGCTCATTTATATTTGTTATAAAGTACTATCCATATTTAAACTTTATTCATTCTTTTTTTTCAAAAAAAAATCTAAATACTTAGATAGATGCTATATATATTATCAAAGTACATTACTAATTAACATATAAGTACTATACGTTCATAATAATCTAATCGATTAAAAAATAATTAGCTGTCAAAGTTGTATTACCAGTTAATTGTTACAATTAAAAAGGAACGGAGGGAGTATATATGAATATATATGATCAGTTGACACGGAGAGGAAATTGATTATTTTTTTTCTGTGTTCATACTGCTGTGGTTTTGAGTAGAGTTTGACGTATATAGGCTGCTCTGTTCCGCGTGTCGGCGTTTTCACTTTGACATCAATAATTCCGTCATTACAAACCATCTGCTTCCTTCGTCCTAAACTTAGAATTGGATGAAACATCCTAGTTCTATCAATCTTGAGCCATACGCTAGCTACAGAGAGGATGTGTTTTATGTCCATTTTTATATTGTAGTACAACTGTTATTTATTCTTTTCAACTACTCCTATCCGGAAATACTGCAAATTAGAACTCAACATTGAGCTCTGGCTTTTTCAGGGGGGCCTACGTGCTTGTGCTCCAGATCCGCCATGTCAGTCCTGCTCAAACACAAACTTTTATCGGATTCCACATACCCTACTTAAACTCAGGGCGAAAATAGCTGTTCAAGTACCGTACTTTGTGAGTCTCAGTTGCCAACCAGAGCCAAGCCCCAATGTAGACACATGCTTCACAGCGCATATTATTTGTTTATGTCTCGGTTACCAACTAGGCCTAAGCTCTGATTCACAGTGCAGGCTATTTGCAATGGACCCACCAGTATCTTCTTTTTCACTTTTTATCTCCCCTCTCTCCTGTTTGCCTTTCCCCACCGATGGAGACGCCGCTGGGTGGAGCTTCGGTTGGAGCAGCGGCCCAAGTAGTGACGATGCCAGTGAGTTTCCGACATGTGCAGAAGGAATTGCTTTGGCCATCCAGTGGACACTGGTCCCCATCAAAGTCAAGACTGATTGTGCAACAGTTATCTAACTGCTAAACTCAAAGGAGAAGGACCACTTAGAACTAGCCTACATAGTCAGTGAAGCGAAGGCCTTTAGGCCATCTACAATGGGTACCCTTGGGTCGTCCCCTTGCTCACATCGTCCGCCGGGCAAGAGGGAGATGCGAGGGGCGGCGGTGAGAGGGAGAGAGAGTGGCGCGGCGGCGAGAGGGAGAGAGAGTGGGGCGAAGAAAAAGAGAAGAGGGAGGTAGGGAAGTAAATGGACTTCGTGGGCTAGGACACCCATTGTGGACAGGAGTATCTCCACCGGGTTGCTTCAGATCTTGAGGAACCCATTCAGGGATATCCTCCATTGCGAGCTGAGTTCTCCTACGAGTATTCTCAGTTAGTGAGTACACTTTAGGAGTGGCTCACATTGTAGATGCCCTTATATCAAAATCCACCGTAGCCAAAATCATGTTAGCCACCTATTAGCTAATAGATCAAGGTCTGAATCTATTTCAGATTTCTGATTGGAAGGAACATGTAAATTTATCTCACAATTAGTTTGCGAGGACATTTTAAATAAGTAATATATTCATTTCTTCCATAAAAGAGAGAGAGAGATGGATAGAAAGGGTGGTAAAAAAATGGAAGGAAAGAAAATATTACATTGGCTCAAAAATAATCCAAAATGAAACTTTGGTCACAGTCTAGTTGCCACTTCCCGTTGAGCCCACAACTGAAATCAGCACAGAATCACGTGCCAGCCCAACTGCAACACCGTTCCGGCCCGTTAGCCTCACCCTTGGTCCGGCCCATCCGCCCACGATGCCGGAGGCCAAGCCCGACGAGCTCGACTGCGGGGGCTTCGCCTCTTTGGCTCCTCGCCCGCCGGCGGCGGCGGCGATCGAGTTCCGCCGAGTCCACCACCACTCCGCGCCGCTAGCTACCCACTTGTTCCACCGACCACATCGCGCGCCCACCTACGAACTCCGCCCGCCGGCATCGATGGGGGCTTCGACGAACGCCCGCGAGCGCGCCATCGCTGGCCGCAGTACGATCCGCACGCCGGAGAAGCGTTCTTCAGGTAAATGGTCTTCGTGGGCACGTGCTCGTTCCTGGGAACGCGAGGAGATGCGTCCTGATGATTTATTTGCTCAACGAAAACTGATTCCGTCCTGATATTTGTTCCTGCAGTTGCCAGTTCGTGCAGATCTGTCTCTCAGGCAAGCTAGATTTATGCAGCATGTTGATCCAGATTATTACAGGAGAAACTTCCACATTCCTGAAGTCATGGTACAATTGGTAATGAGCTAATGCTTGCTTGCTGATTTAATTTTTATACTCCCTCTGTTTCTAAATATTTAACACCGTTGACTTTTTAGCACATGTTTGACCGTTCGTCTTATTCAAAAACTTTTATGAAATATGTAAAACTATATGTATACATACAAGTATATTTAACAATGAATCAAATAATAGGAAAGGAATTAATAATTATTTAATTTGAATAAGACGAACGGTCAAACATATTTAAAAAAATCGACGGCGTGAAATATTTAGAAGCGGAGGGAGTACAATGCTCATTCAACAAAGCAAAAGCTTCGTGCTGATTTAATAGGATAAGGAACACATGTAATGTTATGTCTCTGATACATCCCTCATGAAGCAATTTTAGTTGCAAATCCAGAGGGCACAACGCAACTCCATGCGTGCTTATTGATGGTTATTACACTTATAAATAAGGAGGTTTTAACACTGACTGGAATATGCTCGCAAACACTCTTATCTTGCTGACAGCAGTGAGTTAATTGATAGCTCGAAATTGGCACCTCCTTGACTAATGTCACTAATGCTACCACTTGCACGAGCCTTTTCCAATGCTAATGCAACCTTTAGCTCTGCCACCACTGTACTCATTGTTGGCCTTTCATGAGATGCTTCCTTGGTGCACAACAGTGCTATGTCCACAACCTTCCAGACTGAATTGGTATCGTACTCGCCACCAAATCGTGGGTCAACAATTGCCTCGATATTGCCCATAGAAACCTTCTCCTTTACACGCTGCACAATGTGCACGGTGGTTGATATGATTGGGGGTTCGCCTGTCACAATCTCAAGCAAAACCACTCCAAAGCTGAAGACATCACTACTTATAGTGAGTCTACCACTAAGACAGTACCTGGATAAACACAGTTTGTATCAAACACCCAATTAGTATTTGCCAATATTGGTTTTCTTATCAAACTTTCAAGTTTATTTTGTAACCAATTCAGGATGAACCAATGCAACAGTGCGTATTTAGTGAAAGCTAGTTTTTTCACTTCCTAATACTAATTCATAGGTGATTATTGGATAAAGTAGGTATAGCAACAAACTCTGGATCGATGTAGCCTAGAGTTCCAGCAGCTGTCACAGATATGTGACTTTGTGCATCATTGAGATAAGACCTGGATAATCCAAAATCTGAGATCTTTGCAACCATGTCATGCCCGAGTAGAATGTTCTGTGACTTCAGGTCTCTGTGTATTATTGGTAGCATACAGCCTGTATGCAAGTAGTCCAAACCTACGTAGAAAATTGCATGTTCAGTGTATTAGCTTGCATATTTAACAAAATATATTCTCTCAAGACTAACCTTGTGCAGCTTCAAGTGCAATACGTGCTCGATCATGCCATCCCAATGTTTGGACAATTGCATTTTTGCCTAAATGACCACTAAAAAGTTAGTAAGATTATGTCACACAAGTCCAAATTGAGTATCAGCAAGCTTGTTTATGATACACCTATGAACTATGGCAAAACTAGTTACCCCGTCATATTAGAATTTACTCTCTACTGATAGTTCTGAAATCACACAATTTATTGTTTTAAAAGATCCATTGAGTACACATGTTTTTTTTTTAAAAAAAAATCTAATGATGAAAATGTAACAGTGTGGAGCAGATTATACACTAACGGAACACACTTAGTTACTTACAGCTCCTAACACATGACACATAAACTTTCATGGTTGCACCTTAGTCTTTTTGTTCATAATAATGTTGAAGGGTGTTCTAATACCGTTTGTGTCTGCTATTGCTAACTTAGTTATGCAAACAATTAGTATCATTCCAAATTTGTATACGCTTCATAATTTATGGATGGGAAAAGATATTAGTTGTAATTTAATATTCATATCTATAGGTATGCCCTATGAAATACTGTCCATATTTGGAAACTCTTTTTTATGTAGTCCTGGATGTTTACAAGATGTAATCAATTGACAATTTATAAATCCTTGACATATTACAATATTGAGTAAGACATTCTTATAGTTCTACAGGAATGACACAGCACAATAAAGCCAACATGAAGTTTGCATATCACAAACCTCGTATATGATCATAAAGGCTTCCGTTTGGCATATACTCATAAATAAGAGCTAAATGATTCTTGTTACTGCAATAGCCAACCAGAAAAACAAGATACCTATGGTGCACAGTTGTTAAGCTTTCAACCTACAAAGTAAGATAGTAAAACATATTAAGAATCTGCGGATGTTACTAAATGCTTTCTTCAGTTGTAAAGCCAGGTCAAAGATATCTTGTTGATTAAAGTGATGGAGTTAATTTTTGTCCCTTAACTTTCTAGCAATTGACTTGGTATATTTTATGCAATAATTTATAAACCTCAGGAATTCCTATTGTTAGATCTTTTCAACATCCAAAAAACAACTTGTCGTACGATGGATGATTTAGTACTTAATTAATTGTAATGCACCACATATGTGCATGGAAATTTTCAGCCAAATAGTGTATTACAATTACCAAACTCTCCTAATTATTGAATTAGTCAAAACAAGTACTTGAAACATTTAAGCTGTTTGAAAGCTAATGAAAACAATCAGAAATAACATTGATGCATGCCATTTGGGGTCAAGGATATTTGCAAAGAGACTATATCTATGAGGGTGAGGTAAACAATGAAGAGAAAGTTCCTGTTTCTGCAGTTATGTACTTATTTTGCCATCTCAAAATGTGCATTTTCGTTTTGCTACTATTGTCCGTCAATGGGGTTTTGGTTTTACCACTGCCATTACCTACCGGGAGACAATGGAACTTTTTAATACTTTATGAACATTGCCTGATAGTGTGATTTTTAACTGATAAAAGATGTCAATGGCTAAAATAAAATGAACGGATGAATAGTAGTGGTACAAAAGAAATGCACTTTTTGGGATGATGAAAACAAAATTCACTCAAACAAAAAGCATGGTGCAATGGAAAAACAAACCTATATATTGCATTCATGTTAGTTGTGTGGGCTGAAATTAATGAATACCTCAGCTAAGAACTCTGTCATTCCTTTCCCTATTGTTGATGTTGGAGAATGCATCTTGACAGCAACCTGAGTACCTTCTTTTAGTCATCCATGGAAGACAGGCCCATACCCTCCTTCACCAATGCACACTGAGAAATTATTTGTCATTTCTATGAGCTCTGTATATGTGAACTCACGGCCATCAGATATGTGTATGTGATCTTCATGGTCTTCTTTATGTGTGGTGGCTGGAATGTCAGTGCATCCAATTAGCATATTTGAAGCTGTATTAGGTCAAATCACATGTATTCCATTAAAGAAAAAAATATTTTAAGATCATATGATTTTTATGTGTATATGCAATAGTAAATTAGTGATCCGTGATAGGCTGATAGCCTTGAAACCATTTGTCTAAATTTTAGATTCTAATTATAAATTTGATTCCGGAAACTTAATAGGAAAATAATTGGTCAATATTTATTTGAGAGTCAGATGTTATAGCCAGTTTCTGAAATCCTGTGTAATAAATGAAATGGTGCAAGAATTGGCAAAGCAGATCTACCTTGTTTTCTAAAAAAATAACACACCAGCAAAGTAGAAACTAGAATAGCCACAATTAGGACTGGGACAAATATGGCAACAAATAGGACAACTGTGTTTTTCTTCTCTTGCGATTTTCCATTACATGGATCTCCGTTTGTGGTGTCATACCTGAAACAACGAAAATATTGTTGTAAGTTGTAACTGAAATGGGTAGAAAGACATGAAAATTAGGGATGCTCCATGGTTGCTATAAACATCTTCCAGACCAGTAACATTGAACTCAACACATGATACACTGTTATATATTTCACCATAAATCCAAAATCAACATATGACTATAAGCTCCATTATGTCCCGACTTCCTGCCATTTTAGACTACTGTTCAGATACTTTAATGCATTAAACTTCTCCAAGTAAGTCCAATTATTGCAAGCCATTTTTATAAATTTATTCTTAACATTGTAATAGTAAATATAAAGAACAAATAAAGACCAGAAGAAATTCAAACCTCAATGTGAGTGACTGTTTTGTGCATCAGGCATCAGGAATAGTACTGATAAGATGGTTCCCTGACAAATCTCTGCAGGTGCATTAATAGAAAAAATAATTTTTTCAATTACTTTGAATAACTCCCTGCTTTATAAACTGCTAGAGGATAAAACTTACAGGGCAAGGAGGGGTAGGTTTACTAAAGAGTCAGGTACTGATCCATTTAAATCATTGTATGACAAATTCCTGAAATAAATCTTGTGAAACTTCCCACTTGTATGTACTGTTGCATTGAATGCAATGCTAACTAGTAATACATCATGTATTCATAATAATTATACTTACAAGTACTGTAGTGATTTCAGCAAAGAAAATTTATCAGATATTGCACCTTTCAAATCACTGTTGGACAAGTCTCTGAAAAATAAGGTTCACAGAGAAGTAAAGAGTGCTTGGATAAATTAGAGCAAGATACAAATTAATATGTCTGCTGTTGGATTAACCATCTTTACAATTAGCTAGTGGAAATAAAAAAAACATTTGTTAATATACCCGCACACTTACAGAGATGTTACTCCTGAAGTGACTCCATCGCTCTGACATTTCAACCCGGTCCATGTATAGTTTTCTGGTAGACATGGGTCACCCATCCAGTTCATCTTAACTTGATACTCAGTTTTAAGAGTCATCATAGCATCAACTAGTTACAATAAAAAGGAAACAGGAGGAGATACATTAGTAAATCTTATAAGAACTTAAGTTAGAAATCTGATTAATTTGCACGACATGCACGGGTCTTGCTCTTGCTTCATATATTTTGGTTGATTCAACTAAAAAGATGTTTCTTTTTTCAGGTATTTGGATGGAAGATAAGGAAATGTGATGGCACTCAATGCTGAGAAGAAACTTTTTTTTCAGTAAGTTCTTATGCAGTCAACTATGAATTTTTAAATTTGATTTGAATAATCTCTTATCTGAGTTTTAGAGTCGATGGACTCCAAGAAACCTTCTCTAGGTATTTTGTGATTGTCAGCAAATTATACAACTCTTCCTAAAGCTGTGTAGAAAAGAAGCAGTCGGAGAGCTCGAACATCATCTTAAATTTGTACCTTTGTTGGATCTAGCATATATGGATCATTTGTCCTCTACTTAAAAATCTTATCCCACTACAATGTTTGTATAGGAGAAAATAGCATTAGATAACACTTAGGGTTTGGAAGAGGAAAAGTATGGCAGACAGCCATATAAAATTTTTACAGAATCAATCACATATAAAAGAGAATAATTCAATCATTTCTTTTCTAAAAAGGAAAGTACTCTTGACAGAGCATGATTGAAATTTTAGTGATTGCAATTAAATTCCCTCAAAGGTGGGAACTGATATTGGAGAGGTTTTAGCAGGGATCTCGTAGTGGAGGTACTTTTCTAGAAACTTCAAATTGATTCATTTTATCAGGCAAGTTCTTTTTTCCACCTTCCATCCTTGTCCTCTTTGTTTGTATTACTATGATGATCTGTGGGAGTTAACAAAACAAACTATTGAGTGGTTTAGTTTCTATACTCCTTTAAAGAAAGTAGTGATGGTTTTGCCACAACCCCGATCACCACCCCCACCAACTCTACCTTTTTTTTTCTAGAGGAAAAGAGACCAGTGGGGCTAGAGGGCTCACATGTCAACCACCCCACCAACTCTACTTTTTGTGGGAAGGAAAATTGTGTAACAAATACATGAAGCAATTAAGAGATGATATATGCAGAAAATAATGGTAATAACGGGTTAATGATAATTTTCCTTAACTAAAATCCTGTTGCAACGCACAGGCACTATACTAGTGAAAAAAAGGAAAGAAAGCTATTGAGTGGTGCTTGGAGACCAAAGAGATCAGGAGAATGATTATACTTACCATCTTCTAGAGAAGTCATGGTGCCATTGTGTTGAACCAGGTAATATATCTCAAAGGCAGTGAGACTGGGAGGCAAAATAGAGGTGTTGGTAGCAACGAGGCAGATGTTATAGAAACCATTATCAGAGGTGTATTGAGAAGTAGAGAAAGTGTAGTCTGCTAAGAGGTAAGGTGGCGTAATTGGGTTTTCGTTTGCTGGCCACAACGCGCCATTGTAGTATGTATTAAACTCACGCCCCTGTGGCTTTTGGAATTCAGTATAGTGCACGTCAACGTAGTATGCAGGCACTGCTTCGATAGTAGGCCAGCTGGTAGGAATTGTCCATGAGAAGTTGAGGGGGATGGAGGTGGCAGGCGAGGTGACTGCAGCTTGAAGGATTCGGGCTGACACCTCGAATTTGTCATTCCAGTAGCGTTTAATCGTCTGGTTTGTAGATATATTGAGCAATCTTGAGCTACCTTGCCATGGCCACCACAATCGATCGTAAGGATCATCCGGATACCTCTGAAACGTGACAATTAAAAATATATCATATTTCAAATTCGTATGTAACTATTATGCTTTAATCAGGTATATAATAAGTTAATAGTGTCTTTCTAGACAATTTGTGCTCAAATTTCTGTTGCAATCGATGTCTACAACGCTTAATTTTAAAAGCCATGCACTTAATTTCAAGCATGGCCTAAACATATATTTCCTCCGTTTCATATTATAAGACTTTCTAGCACTGCCCACGTTCATATATATGTTAATAAATCTAGACATATATGTGTACCTAAATTCATTAACATCCATATGAATGTGGACAATGCTAGAAAGTCTTATAACCTGAAACGGAGGTAGTAGTAATTTTGGTGACACGGTGCTAACATGGTGATGTACATGTGCTGATACACTAAAAATATTTAAAAACATAGAAATTAGTAAATGACTTTGAACAGCACTAAAAATATATTTCCTGCTGCATGTAGTATTTAAACCTAAATAAATGTGGTACAAGAAAAATAGAGCATAATTTTCATGTACAAAATAAGTTCAAAATCTTACTAAAACCATATCTTATGAGACAAATAAACTTTTATTAAAGCCACTATTTCTGCAACATATATTTCTCTTAGAGTTTTCAAAGTTCACATACTCTTCCAGGTCATTGATATATGACATTTTTTACACTAAAATTAGTGTTAAACAATGTCATATAATCAGAGAGTACTAATTTTATTGGATCAAGACACGTGAAAATTTTTGTGTTGGTGGTCAAAAGTAATAAAAGGGTTGCATAAGAATGAGAAGTGGCTCAACCATGATTATCTTGGTCGCTTGGGAAATTTTCAGACACATAAATGCTTGTGTTTTCAATGGTGTTACTCCTAGCGTGACGAAAGTAGTCTTGGCAATTGCTAAAGAGGGCGCGATTTGGTGTTTGGCGGGAGCTTCGAAGCTCCAAGTAGGGCAATAGCTCTTGTACCCTAGAAGGGGGTGTGCGTGGTTGTGTTTTTTGTGTTTTTCGTTTTTTTCTTTGTAAGACCGTCTCTTTTATTTCTTGCTTAGTGGAATGGTATGCAAATCTCATGCGTGTTCGAAAGAAACAGAGTACACTACTTTTAAAATTAAAATACTTACTCAACAGTTGAAAAATTCATTTTTTTGAATTATTAAATTACTTTGAATATAGAAAAAAAAATTCTTAGTAGTATTTGGAACTGTAAATTAGGCCCACTGCAAAACAAAGTTTATCAAGTACGTAAAATATGGTTTTATCCATATTTGTAAGATATTTCTATGAGATGGTTACTTTATTTTGCTTTATTTTTAGGTTTTATATACGCCATAGAGAAAGTGATAACTTTGAAGATTTTTTATGTCATGTCGACATGCTAGCATTACATCATTCAAAACTGTATTATATTCGGTCCAGGGTTGAAAAATGAATGGTCCCCAAAGTTCAAGTCGATAAGTGCATGCATGCTATTGCTATTAAGGTAGATGGTTAATTTTTGGACCTTCATGAAGCTTCAGGGTTGTGAAAAAATAAGCATGCCCATAATTTATTTCATAATCAAACATCAGGGATCTTATTATTAAATTTTTTAAACTCATATTGCTTTTCTTCTTGGACCAAATTAAAATGGTTTGTTGTGACACTGTCATGGTGATGTATTGTAAGGGTAAAAATAGTTTTGAATCTTAAAAAAGAGTAAATACATTATTTTTTTGAAACAATTATTATTTGCTCTATGCATTATATACAACGTAGATAAATTCGCCCCATAGTTAAATAAAGTAAAATTGGCCTAACAAAAAAAGTTTTAATATTGGATAAAACCATTTGTGTGCATCGAATAAACTCTATATTGCTATATGCCCAATTTGGACGAGCCTACAGCTTGGGTGACCGATCCGTTTGGAGCAAAATTGGGCGCTGACGTCAGCATGACATCAGCGCCCGATTTACATGCAAAACTACTTTAAACTGATTTTTCTCCTAAATTACTTATTCAAATCATGATCCGATTGCACCATTAATTTCGTTGCAATTAAATCTTCAAAACAATACCACACATAAATATATTCCGACGAAAAAAATTTAGCTTATTATTGAATTATTTTTAAATGTTGCATGATGTTCCACCAGGTATATCGGAATTGTTTCACTAAGTAGATCGAAAATGTTTCACTCGTTTAAATCGGGTGTTGTTTCACCTTATATAAAAACAATATTTCAGCAAATAGTGAAATAATGTTTCAGTTCACTGCAACATTAGATCTATACATAGTGAAACATTGTGAGTACACTAAGTGAAACATTTTTCGGTAGAACAAAAAATAAACCGAATTCCCTTAATAGGGGGTTTCCAAAATATGTGGTCTCCATTGTACATGCCCTGAAACTAACCACCGGGCGCATGTATGGTCCAATGCCAGTGGCATGACGTGCCAACCCTTTGCCGCGCACAAGCAAGCCTGGGCAGCTAGCTGCTCAGGGTGTCTGGCTGGGTCCAGTGGTAAGCCATTGGTTTTGTCCTTGAATTTTAATTTAATAATTAGTAGCTGGGCTCAAAATATTATGAAATAACTTGTTGCACATTAGACTATTTTGAACCAAGGCAAAATTTTCGCTAGTGTCCAATAAACTTTAGTTTTCTCCTAAAATATGGATACATTGAAACTTAAGCATGCAATAGCTTCTATCACAAATATAATTGTACTTGATTTTGATATTGGAAAAGTCATCTATGTTATACACAACGCACGGGAAAGGTGACAATTCTTTAATATTTTGTTGAATTCTTTAAGGTATCCATAGTTACCTTAGTAGACTGCTTGTCCCCATGCTATGTCGCTCCTGCAGTGCGATGGACTGGTTGGCCTTGGCTGCTGGATACAATGAACTCTTCATCTGCCTCATCTCCAGTGATGATATGAAGGGAATCCCACTGCCAATGTCCATCAAGCAAACTGATATGGAGTTCACCTCTGCGACAACGATCACCTCAGCGATGTAAGTCTTGGCTGAGTTACTGACACTGATCCGGTCCCAGAAATGAAGCCCCATATGGACATCGAAAACCAGTGGCGAGCTGACAAGATCATTCCCCTTGCCATCGTAGTTCCCATGCATGAATGTTGCTCTTACAAGATACTTCCTGGCCAGTTGTTGCAGGAGATAAGGTGTAGCAGTTTCGACCTCCAGTGGGGAAACTTCTGAGGTTCAGGCCTGTCTTGAACAATTCCTGTCCATTGTATTCTGCAGAGATGTCGTGGTTCTCTCCTGTGTATATATACCCATCATCTGATGTATAATTGAGACCTGTTTTCTCATCCAGGTAGCTGGAGCCACTGGAAAGCCCACAATCGATGCTTATAAATCCTTCATCTACAAGGGGAGGGAGTCAGCTGAGCCATTTGCACTCCACATGTTAATTCGCAGGTTAGCCAATAGAATTATAATTATAGTCATGGAAGAATAATCCTTCCCATAAAACGTATTGGCACCAAAAATATGAAAATTTATCAGGTACAACTTGGCAAAATGAAAATGATACGGTAGGTTTGTTTGAGTCTGAAAATGGTTCCATGCTATGAGATGTATATTGTAGTTGGAATAATTCTGTGCTTTGCAAGGGGCTTACAGTATGGATTTTTTTTTAAATATGGAGGAAATTCATTGCATACGTTACTCTAAAGGAGATGATTCCCAAAATATGTAATGGGCTCATGGCTTTGTACTGAAGTCTCAAATTTAATGGAGGGCAATTAAGAAGTATTTCCTGGAAAGTATATTAGGGAAAAACCACGACACAATACTCTGCTGCTGGTATGATGTCTCAGCAGTATCACAGAGGTATGATGCCTCGAAGTATTATGATACCTTGAGGGTATCATGAAGATGGCACCGATGTTTCTTGGTGGTATTACTAAAGTTTTTTGAAGGTACCATGCTTGGGTATTGTCATGTGGGGCCGCACCTATACAAGGAAGGGCCGCAAGATCAGGGGCGCTGAAGGCGCGCCGTCGACGCTGTATACGCGATCACGCGCGGCTGAGCAGGATTAGCGCGTGGATTTGAAAACAGAAGGATCAATCAGATCCTTAGTAATAGGAATAATTAGTTACAATGATTTGATTAGCGCCAAGAATTAAGGCCCGAGTGCCTACTTAAGTTTTGTATTCAGAATTTGGAAGGTAACGAGTTGATCACAAACTTTCTATTCTTCCTCTTTGCCTCTGTCTATCGGTGCTGAGGGGGAAAACCTTGCCCAACATCACGGCGCGCGGCTACGAACTCCGTAGCCGAGGGCCAGCTACCCTATCACACGAAGCGCTTGACAGGTATCGTCAATGTTTTGTGAAGGGATCATGGGTACAGTAGAAACTAGAAAGGTAAATTTTATCAGCTCATCTTATATGTTTAGGGTATTAATATTACATGACAAAATATGGTGTATGACACTGTGGATGTATAAAAACGAAAAGAGTATGGGAGACGATTTTAAGTCCTCGAGGACGCATTCCCTCATCTCTTGCATATGGTTTAAATAGTTACAAACATTTCTATATGGTTATGTCATATATGTGCCTCTATAAAAATATGCAAAGGTCAAATTCAATCTACACATGATAAAAGCTAAAATAACAACTAAGACTACGAAAAGTGCCGTTACATTTGTAGCTGTATTTATTATTTTTGTTCCATGAGTAAATAGAAAAATAGTTATTTGGAGATGTCTAGCCGAATAATCCATGTTTCCTAACTTTTACAAAAAACTTTTTATAACTATTTTTCTATTTATACTGTATGTAAGAAACCAGTGCCACATGCCCCTGAAAGGCTTAAAATTCATCTCTAAAGAAGCTACTCCTATATACGTCGTTTTAACCTCTATAGCTATCTCTTATCTAGATTTACTAACATCTATATAAAGTTCGGACACATATTACAAGTCGTTTTATTAACATCTCTATCCATTATCTAGATTCGCTAACTTTATATGAATTCTATATTACATGTCATTTTAACCTCTCTATGCATGAATCAATTTGAAAAACAAAACGTCTATAATGTGGAATAGTTAGACAAAAACATTGGACGCACCTAATGAAGCTGTCTGTGAGTGCACAAGTAGAGGCAGTAGACCAGTGACAAGCGTGAACAAGTAAGATGGCAGGCTGCTTGACCACATGCTCTCCAGGTTTCTTGCTGATTTCCCCAGGGGATGTATCACTGAAGAGAGCGGTAGAGCCTGCATCCTTGATCGCATATATATAGAGACACCTATGCCCAAATGACACGCTTGCGAGGCTATAGCTAGAGAGTGCTGTTGTTTTTCCAGCAGTTGACACGTACGATCGCGAGGCTACAGGGGTCAAGTCGCCGCAAAAGCGATAGGTCTACCGTCTACGTATGATTCAAACCAACACCCGGAGTCAGTGGAAATTGGGAAAAAAAATACTCCCTCCCTCTTTTAATATAAGTGATTGTAACATTTTACTTGCACTATTGAACCATTTATCTTATTAAAAAAATTGAAATTATTATTTATTTTATTTGTGACTTACTTTATTACCTAAAGTACTTTTAGCATAACTTTTCGTTTTTTATATTTGCACAACTTTTTAAATAAGACGAGTGGCCAAACAGTGTAAGTAAAATGTCAAAATCCCTTATATTAGAGGACGGAGGGAGTGTATGAGTTGGAGTACTAAAGAGACCAACACATGGAGTCAATAGAAATTAGGAAAAAAAATATGTTAGAGTATTAGGAAGAAACTTAGTAGCATCTATTATTGCTAGATACTACCTCTTTTTTTAATATATGATGTCGTTGACTTTTTGATAAACATTTTACCATTCGTATTATTCAAATTTTTTTGTGAAAATATAGAAATTTTAAGTCATGCTTAAAAGAATAGTTGATGATAAATTAAATCACAATAAAATAAATAATAATTACATAAATTTTTGAACAAAACGAATGATCAAATGTATCTTGAAAAGTTAATGGCGTCATATATTAGAAAACAAAACGAGTAATAAGATAGTGAGAAAACATGAGTTGGAAGGGATTCGAACTTAGGCCAATGTGTTCGCATGCTCCTGGCAGCTCCCTGCTAGCGGAGCTCGGAATTGTTCTCATAACATACGACTCCCTAATAATTTCCCTAAGATTATTTCTAGCCGGAAGACTTCTGGGTATTTCTCTATATGGTGAAGCATTGTTCTCAAAACCAACCTTTATGGTGAGGCCACATCACCCACTAGAGATAATCTTGTCTAGAATAATTATATCATAAGTTTTGATTACCTTTTTAGTTTTGTAATTTATAGTATAATAAGGCTTAAAATTATTAGTGTGAATGTAAGTAACTTATAGGATAAAGGAAATTGACTGTAAAAGTAATTTTCAGCTCCCAATACCAGTGGAGTCAAGCGTCAAGACGACCGTGGGCAGGCCTTAATTACACTTACCCGTCCATGCGGCAAGAGAATAGTTTTACAACGATAGCATCCACAATTCAGCAAATCCTAGCGGATTACTTTCTTTTGCAGCCACAAGGGCAACATACTCATTAATTACGCAATGACTGATAATCTAGCCGACTAATTAACGGAAGAAAATTGATAGATTGTGCAAGATTTTTTTCTCGCTTAGCTAATACATAATTCAATTCGCTGGTTTGTACGTATGTGACCGAGGCATAGTCGTGGTCTCGTGGATATGGACGCGGCTTGCTTGCAATATGTTTCTGTTCAGTTAGGCAGGCCATCCCTGTAATCCATTAATTGGTTTCGATCGATTGATTGAATGGAAACCAAAGACTGACCTGGTGGGGAGGATCGAGTCGACCACCTGGTTTTTACGTAGAAATGTCTTAATTGATCAAAAGGCGACAAATGAACGATATGTGATATTTTCTAATACAATAAATTTAGATAAAAATCTATTCAGATTAATTATACTAGAAAACGTCATATCAGAAAGTTCCCGACTCTTGGGGTTGATCGAAGACTACACATCCAACACCAGGACTCCAGGAGGTCTACCTCTACTGCTCTGTGAGGACTGCCCGAAGTGCACGGCAATGCTGTATGTGTCCATGGTTATTTGACCTCAACTCCTCTGCGATCATCACCTGCAAGGGAAGGGGATTTTACTGTACTTTTTTCCACTCTTCCCGACGTCTTTTAATTGCTCTCGTAACACTTCCTCTCAGAAAGTAGCAAATATTTCGCCACTCACCCCTCTGGAGTAGCAAAATGCTAATTATTCCCATGCATTGGATCAACTAATTCATAAACACGTGTCGTTTTTGGCCCATGACCATTTCTATCTTGGGATTATCTACGGATCATTTGACACATTTTTCATAGAAAATCTTTTAGATTTTCAAGCCATCCAAACTAGCCACATACGATTCAGATTACAATGTATATATCAGAATACGTCTAACAAATGACGTTAATCATACCTTGATTAATTAGGGTTAACAGCAACGGAAGCTATAATGAGCACTAAAAAGTTCAGATCAAACAACAAAATTTACACCTACATCCACTAAAAATTACATTATAATTGTGGTGTAACTGCAGTGCAACTGTGATCTAATTGTAATGTAACTGTAGTGTAAATATGTCGTTGGTTTTAAAATCCGCAACATATACTTGAGATTTTGAGGTCGACTCCCTCCTCACGCACTTGCTTGATTTTTTCTTGGGAGGTCCTTAGCACGACAGTCAACAAAAATCCAACAGTCAGAGAATTTGCAAGATCTCTAAAAAAAAAAAGAAGATCTTATGCCGGATGTGTAGCAATTTCGTTCTATCTTTTCATTTTGGAATAAGTTCACTTAAGGTCTCTTAATTTGTCAACGAATCCGATTTTCATCAAACAACCAGAAAATCAGATGTAACGGGTCCCTCAACTGTTAAAACCGGTGGTTTTAGCTAACGTGACGCCTACGTGGCTAGTTTGACTCGGTCTTTATCCCACGTGGCATTGATGTAGTGCTTATGTGCCAGTTTTATCTGAAAATAATAAAAACCATGGGCCACATGTCAGATACAATAAAAAAATTAAAAATGGTGGGGCCCACATGGACCCCACCATGTCATTCTCACTCACTCCTCTTTCTCCTCTCTCTCGGGAGTCTTCTTCCTCCTCTCTTTCCCCTATCTCCCCTCTCTTCATCTCTCTACCCTATGAGGGGCGAACACACGCTGGGACATGGGGGTACAGTTGAACCCCAAATTTTTTGGTAAAAAAAAATTATATATAGTATGTATACAGATAGTTGGGCCAAAATATTTGTAGGAGCAATCTCAATTGGCGGCCCAATAGCCCACACAGGCAACCCTATCCCGGTATTCCCTCCCTCTCCGCCTCCCACACAGATTCACGGACTCGTATCACTTCTCAAAAAAAGAAAAACAAAGCACAAGGAAGAGGCCATGAGGAGCGGCGGCGGCGGCGGCCGAGCAACTCGCGGTTAGCAGGGAACGGCGCCTCAGTGCACCGCGCCGCCGCGGAACTCTTGCGATGCTCCACCTCCACGGCAGGACGGCTTCTCCGACTCGGCTCCTCCTCTTGCCCCTTCTCTCGCCGCTTCCCTCACGCCCAACCCTAACCCGGCCCTGGCACCCTTGCCGCCAGCACCTCTCTTGCTGCCACTGGTGCCGCATCCGGGGAAGCAAGTGCAGCAGGAGAATGCTGAGGAAGGAGAAGAACCGAGGCCAACGCCGACAGCCATGGAAAAGAAGGTCAGTAAATTACTGTCTTTGCAATTTGTATTTCAATCTTGTCCTCCAATTGATTGGGAAAAATTAAGAATTGAGCGATTGATTGATTTGTTGCACACATAATTTTGTGATTTAGGTGGTAGAGCCTTCAGAGAAGAAGACATTTGTGGATTTGAAATCAATGTGGGGTAGAGCTGAAAAGAAACTAAAGCCTATAGTTGACAGCAATAATATTTCTGAGCATTCAGTTGTGAGGAAAGACACTGAACCTACTACACATGCACCTGCAACTGAGAAGATTGGGTGTAGTAGAGCATGTGAAGTTGGATTTGCAGAAACAGAAACTCATGTGCCCTATGAAAGTATAGAAGTATCAAGACCTCAAGATATAGATGGCAACATAGAAATATCCAAACCTCATGTTGCAATTTCAGAATCTAAAGAGGAAGATTGGCTAGAAGATGTTGATGAGGATGTTGGTTTTCTACCACATGATCCTGGAAAGAGGATTGCCATCTCAGATTATAGTGTGAATCAGCAAGATGCAGTGAGGATGAAGTATATTGCACTTGGGCCTTGTCGACCACCACTAGAGCAATTTCCTCAAAGAAATTGTGGAGGTAAACGTCGTTTCATAAGTAGCTGGTTTGATAAGTATAGTTGGCTTGAATATAGCGAGGAAAAGGATGTTGCATTCTGTTTTGTTTGCTACTTGTTCAAAGATAGAACTAATTATGTTGGTGGGGATAGTTATGTGAATGAGGGCTTTAGACAATGAAACCATTTGGATAGATTTGATAAGCATGTTGGTTCTGTTAGTAGTGCACATAATCTAGCTCAAGAGAAATATAATATGTCGATCATTAGACCTAATACAACAATTGGTGAGAATTTAAGGAAGAGAAGCAAACATGACAAGGTTGTTTATAAGGCCCGCTTAACTTACTCACTTAAGTGCTTGAGATTTCTTTTACGGCAAGGGTTGGCTTGTCGTGGGCATAATGAAAGTGAAGAATCACTCAATAGAGGAAATTTTCTTGAGCTTCTAAATTGGTTGGCTAGAAATTTCAAAGAGGTCAACGAGGTTGTTCTAAAGAATGCTCCAAAGAATTGTAAAATGACATCCCCTAAGATACAAAAATAACTTATTGGATGTTGTGCTAGAGAAACTACTAAACTTCTCATGGAAGATCTTGGGGATGAGTTTTTTTTAATTCTTGCTGATGAGTCTAGCGATGTGTATCAAAATGAGCAGTTGGCACTTTGCTTGTGTTATATTGACAAGAAAGGGAGGGTTGTTGAGCGCTTTCCTGGTGTTGTGCATGTTGAGAATACTACAGCCTTGATACGTAGAGATGCAACAATCATTTAGCTTGTCTAAAGTTCATGGTCAAGGATATGATGGGGCTAGTAACATGAAGGGTGAGGTTAATGGTCTAAAGAAGCTGATTATGAATGAATCTCCTTCTGCTTATTATGTTCATTGTTTTGCACATCAACTATAGTTAACTCTTGTGGCTGTTGCTAGGGAGAATGGTGACTGTGTTTGGTTTTTTGAGCAACTTGGATATTTGTTGATTACTATTGGGATTTCTTGTAAGAAACATGAAATGCTTCGAGTTGCTCAAGCTCAAGAGATTGTAGAAGCTTTGGAATTTGGTGAAATTGAAAGTGGGCAGGGTCTGAATCAAGAGATGGGTTTAGGTAGGCCAGGAGATACACATTGGAGATCTCACTATAAAACAGTGCAACATATTCTTATTTTGTATCGCTCAATCCGGAAGGTCCTATTACAAGTTGGAAAAGGTCGTTCACAAAGCGCGGAAACTATGAAAGTTCAAATTGCATTTTGATCATTTGTGTCATTTGAGTTTGTTTTCATGGCACGTTTATTGAACACTATTCTTGGATACACAGATGACTTAAACATAACTTTGCAAAGGAGGGAGCAAGATATTGTGAATGCGGTTGAGCTCATTATTTTGACAAAGATGCAATTGGAGATGTTGCGGCAAGACGATGGGTGGGAGAATTTTTAAAAAGAAGTCACCTCTTTTTGTATGAAGAACGAAGTCAAAGTTCCTCATATGGATGCTAGATACAAGCAGTGGCGGACCCAGCATAAAAATTTAGCTATGGCGGATCATCACACCAGAACGAATATTTTAAAAATAAAGTAGCATTTTATTATACACAAACTATAATATGTTCGCACTTATTAGAATATATGCTATTAACGATGATTATAATCCTAAATTTCTGATGCAATTTTTACAACTGACGCCTTAAATTCGTCGAATAACAAACAATGATTATAATCTTAAATTTTTCATGCAGTTTTTACAACTGATGCCCTTAAATTCGTCGTATAACTTTTACGACAAAACTACATTTCCACGAGTGTTCCCCTGTTTTTTAGGTGTGTTTATTCATAACAAGTAGACATTCACTATTCTTTAGCATTTGATTTTTACCGATTAACATTTTGTTGTTAGCTAGACTATTCATTCATTTGTGCAGACACAGGGCAGTCCCACTATAGGTCTTTACCTCCAGTTAATTAGACGAATAAGCTTATACCAAATAAAACACAGCCAACTAATCACATAATTAGCATATGTAATCAAGGCTGACATGGCCATATGCTTAAATACCCTACCTACTTTGGGCATGGCATAGGTATGGCCGGCGCCATCCCTTGCCACAAGAGAAGATCCGCCACTGGATACAAGCCGGTTGTAAGATCACCAAGGTTCTTTGGTAAAGTGCAGAATCTTCATCGCTTTAAAATTGAAATGTTTTTGAGTGTTATTGATAGACAACTTAGAGAACTAAATGACAGATTTGATGAGGTAGACACAGATTTACTTGTTTGCATGGCTTCATTCAATCGCACTAATTCATTTGGTTCTTTTGACAAGGAAATGTTGGTTAAACTTGCACAATTCTATCCCAATGACTTTTCAGCCAATGACATCATGCACCTACCTATTCAGCTTGATTGCTTTATTATTGATATGCATAGAGATGAAAGGTTTAGAGAAGTGAACACCATTGCTGAACTTTCGGTCCAGCTTGTTGATACAAATAAGCATATCAATTACACACTTGTCTACGAGCTACTGAAATTGGTGCTAGTCATTCCTGTAGCAACTACAAGTGTTGAAAGAGTATTCTCCACAATGAATTATGTCAAGAACAAGCTAAGAAATAGAATGGGAAATGAATACTTGAATGATTGCTTGGTAACATTTCTTAAACGAGATATCTTTCAACAAGTTCCTGATGAAGACATAATATGTCATTTCCAATCAATAAAGGCTCGTAGAGTCAAGCAGTAACAACTTGTGTTGATTTTTCAGAACATGGACAACAAGTAAGTATTTTGAACTTGGAAATATTGGCTCTATACTTGAATTATTTTTTTTGCAACTGTGAATAACTACATTTATGTTTTCTTTATATAGCACACTATCTTATAAGTATAATATATGCTGCTGATGGGTATCATTTAACGGTATTTTCTTCCTCTATATTGGATCAAATCTTTATGGGTGGTTCATCCGTACAATCGCACTGGTCAGTTGTGTCTTATGTACTATTTTTGTTCATTATTCACTACAAAACATTCACTGCAAGTTATGTATGGGATTGAGATATACTTTGCCTTAATATATGCACGCTTGCGCTTGGATTGAGTGTTCATTAGTGGTTTGAGTTTATTTTTAACGTTGAACTAGTTTCCTTAGCACTATGTACATAATCCGTAGTCTGTAACTTCATACCCCCATCGTTGAAATCCTGCGTCCGCCACTGTACCCTATTCGTCTATCTTCTCCTCTTTCCCCTCTAGGCGCGACGGCTGACGAGCGGCAGGGAGAAGGGGTGACGGTGACGCTGGAGGACACGGCGGTGCTCGGCTTGGCAACAGAAGTGGCAGAAGCATCCTTTTGTCCGTGAGGTGCTTTTCCCGTGTCAGAAGCATCCTTTTTAGTTTGACATGTGGGCCTTCTTTTGTTTTGGGCTTTTACTAAATGTGAGAAGCACAAATCCAAATTTCTCTTTTATCCTTCTTTAAGTAGCCAAAAGGAGCACATGTACAGGTTTCATTTTTTTTTCAATTGTGCTTCAAATTTATACATACGCACAAAGGTATAAACTTTAGGCAAATTTTGCTACAGGATATCCAAAATTTGTGCAATTTGCTAATAGACAACGAAAGCACATGTTGCAACTGAAAGACACTCTAAAAACTAGTAATTTGCTGGAGGACACTTTCAGCTTAATTGGAAAGAGAATTTCTTAAGAACGACAAGAAGGCCCCTAAGACCACGTGCTTCAATCATGACGTTAGAGTAAAAAAAACAGAAATTATGCAACTCTAAATTTGCCATAACCCTAAGTACATCATTAGCATATATTATATTCCATCGTCGCTCCAATCTTAGCTCAAAAGCTTTTGACCCTAGGAGCATTCTTGTCTTCTTGAAGAATTTCTCTCTCCAATTGAGCCAAAAGTATCCTCTAGTAAATTACCAATTTTTTAGAGTGTCTTTTCACCGTGACACATTTTTATGATGCCTACCAGCAAATTACAAAAAATTCGAGTGTTCTGTAGCAAATTTTGCCTAAACTTTATAGCCAAAACTGTATACACTTCAACTTTATAAGTCGAAAGTTTATATGCCCGATTCATATTCGATCCATATTCAAATATTTTTATACAAAATATTTATATATATAAATTTTACGTGCATAAAGTTTGAAACATATATATTTTTAATATAAAGTTTGTACATAGGCAAATTTATATGTAAAAGTATTTCTGAGTACATTAGATTTCTTTTCCCTTGGTTAGTATTTTTTTTTCTGTTTTTAAACGTAGTTTTTTGTTGGTTTGAAATTCAAGGCGATCGCTTGCGGGTAGTAGCGCGAGCCCACCCACGTAATAGGCCCAACCATTAGTGTTTGCTATTTCTCAATCATTTGATTTTTTTGAAGAAAAAAAATCTGAGTAGTAACTTTTTTTATGTGTACCGGATCATTTCAACAATCGTACAAGGGTATTAACCTCAATCCCTCATCATTGTTTGATACCAATTTACTGTGGCGCTTCCCTTGTCCACTATTTCTTCTGTTTTATATTATAAGATGCTTTGATTTTTTTTCTAGTCAAACTTCTTTTAAATTTGACCAACTTTGTGGAAATAACATAACAACATTTTTAACACAAAACTAACATACCATGAAACTATATTCAATGTTAGATTTATTGAAACTAGTTTAGTGATGTAGATATTTCTAGTTTAGTGTTGAAACTAACATTTTTCTTATAAACTACTTTGAGCCGGGTATACGATCCATGAACTAAATATTTGGCACCATAAAAGGTTTTTAACTGGCAAAAAGCACAACATTGTTTGGACGATTATAATATAATTCACTACATAAAATATTTTAGAGAGATGTAACATTCAAAATATATTGATGGCAACACCATCAACCACTGGACGAAACATCGAGTCATTATGGGTGAAACATAAAAAAAATCATATGAAAGGCACAATATATTTATAAAAACTTGATATTGTTGAAACATTTATATATCATGTATGAGCATCAGACTGTAATTATTGAAACATTATAAAATATTTGCTAAAACATTCAAAGAACACCACCACGTACAACATTTACAAATTAAGTAGTCAAACATCACTAAAATACTAACTGAAATATCCAAATAAAACTACATGCAACATTTAAAAGGAATATATTAATAAAAGCTAAATATTTTTTTTGTCAAAATATAATCTTGTCATTTTAATGTAAATATTTTATTGCAATAAATTTAATGGTTTAATCGGTTCGTAGATTGAAGAAATAATTTACGAGAAAAAATAGTTTGAAGTTGGCTAAAATGACTTGAACCAACCTAACCAACCCTAGTTCATTCATCTAGTAATTGCACGTAGACTTGTTTTCTAATTGCATATAGCTTGCACGTAAAGCTCTCTGGTACACTTATGTGTGCTAATGGAGGCTGGGAGTGGCACCCGATTTCGAGCAATTTGCAAATCATAATTTGAACTCCATGAGTTGATTTCGAGCAAGTTTAGATTGATTCAGTTAAAAACTGATCAACTTTTTTTAAAAAAAATTGATCCCTTAAAAAAAACGAACCAAGTGGTTTTGTGAAAAATAAAAAAAAAAAAAAGGTGGCAGAATATGGAATAATAAAGAAAAAAGTGTAAAATTAGGGAAAACTACGGCAACTCTATTTTCAATACAGTTGGCAATAATGTAACAAATCTATACAATTGGAAATACTATAAAAACAATCGAAGTGTTCAAGCTCAAGTTGCCATGCCATCAACTAGACAATTTTGTAAATTTATAATGTCGATAAATAAAATAATGAATAGATAATACTATAATATCCATAACATCAATAACTTAATATCTAATGACATCAAAATATAATGGAATATTATTATTTTACTTCTTTGATCATTATGTTATTTTTAAGTTCCAAAATTCGCATAACTGAATTAAGCAAATTTTAATGCCACATAGTATTAACATGATCATATTATTGAGAGGATTAGTTTGAATTTTTCATAACTTTATTTTAAAATTAATCTTTTTAATTCTATCAAATATCAAGGTCACTTACCTAATCAAGCCTGCTCTAATCGGTTGAAACCCGGTTGAATTTTCATCTTACTTGAAATTAATTAACCAAGCTATGTGTGTGCCCGAAATAGCAATGCCAGCATGAAAAAATTGTACTCCGTCCATCAAGAATATAAGAAGGGCCTGTTTGGCACAGCTCCAGCTCCAGCCCTCCTGGAGCTAGAGCTCAGCCAAACTGTTTCAGCTCCACCAAAACTGGGAGTGGAGCTGGGTGGAGCTCTCTCACAAGACGAACTAGAGTTGTAGAGCTGGGTATAGGTAGCTCCACAACTCCACTCCAGACCCAACTCCTGAAGCTAAATTTAGGAGTTGGAGCTGTACCAAATAGGCCTGAAGTTTTAGGATTGGACACGGTTATTAAGAAAGTAGGTAGAAGTGAGTGTTGGAGGGTTTTGATTGGATGAGTAGTGGAGGTAGGTAGGAAAAGTGAATAGTGGAGGGTTGTGATTAGTTGGGAAAAGAATGTTGGTGGAGAAATTATTATATTTTGGGACAAATCCTATAGGTTAAAAGTTTTTATATCTTAGGACGGGGGAGTAAAAGATCAGTGCACTGAACGTTGCGATTCATAACCATTATAGTATTTAACCTGCCAGATCGATCGGACAGATCGGTACTGCACATTCAAAAAGTCAAGTTGAAAGTTGAAATGATTTCGTAACATGTGAGCAAGCTATTATAAATTATGTACAGAGAACGATTGCATGTTGGGACAAATTAGTGTGCTTTTCACTAGTGCATTATGGAGTAGACTTTCAGAAATACCTATTTGTTTCCCCGTGTTGCCGATTTGGAGCTGGATTTGATACTTTTCGAATCGTTTCTTTTTGACAGCCGCGCACATGTGCTATTCTTGGATGAGTGCATTCTACACATTCGTATTATTTAACCCTTTTTGTGCGCTGCCAATGCAAAGACCAGCACATCGAAATTCGAAACCTTCGTTTGACCAAAAACGGCCCGGTACGGTGTTGAGTTGGGATACATTTTTGAAGCAATGCACTTGTGTTTGTTCCTTATTATTCTGATAAAGCAAATTGATACCAATGTCAACTCCATCAGGAGCCCTTCCAAGGCTGGTCGTGTACTTAGTACTCTATAAATATACGCGAGTCTCTCAACATATGTACTTGTGGTCGATGCAATGGAGTTCTTGGCTTTCTTCGCCGTACTCGTCTTAGCAACGGCGGTCGTTCCTGCCGTCAGCCAGCAAGGTTTCTTTTATTTTTACAAGCTTATATATATTTTCGGAGCGTTTGCAGCGGAATTTTTATTTTAAAAAGTAATATTATCATGCATTAATCCTTCTAGTTTACACCAGTATATACCATCTCTTATTTCTTTTCTACATATAGTCTTTAACTGATTGGTGGGCCTTTGCCCCCAAACTATATTTTTTTTCTTGACAAAAAGAAGCAAGGAGTTAGTGGTGCGGAGTGGTGACAAAATTCACCACTCACCCGTATCACTAGCTTCTTTTAAAATATCGATTGGTTTTCTGAATAAACTGAAAGAACCGACTAAAAGAATCAAGTAGTTAGTTAAAAATCATCACTTGGTTTCTTGTTGATCTTCATTCTCAACCCCTATCTATTTACATGGATAATCAATAAAATAGTGAACAACACTTATTACCCCAAGCAATTGCAAAGCATATCCTTACCCCAGTGGCGAAGACAGAGATATTTTTGAGCCCGAACAAATTTCAATATACTAGTAGGAGTATTTGCTATAAAAATTCATTATCAATTTAAACATCAATATTAAAATTTAATGAAGTTTTCACCGGCGAGCCCGAGCGCTGCCCGGGCTAACCGGGCGGTAACTCCGCCACTATAGAGCCACTGCCCTTACAAGTATTATCTTAAAAAAGGATATACTCCCTCCATCCTAAAATATAAGTATTTTTACACATTGATACAATCTACGAGATGCTACTTTGAGCAATAATATCTATATAAATAAGATATTTTAAATTAAAAAAGTTGCATATTATGATAGTTTGTTCAATGATAAATCTAGTAACATTAATTTTACATGATTGCTATTTTTTATTCTATTTCTATTTATAGCCCAAGTTAAAAATATTTAACCTGTCACTATTCTAAAAATTAATGCTTATATTTGGGATGTAGGGGTATCATTTATTCCCTCCGTCCCAAAATATAATAACTTCTAGCATCTAGGATTTATCTCAAAATATAACAACTTCTGCACCAACATTCTCTTTTCAACCCATCATAATCCTCTATCATTCAAATTTCTCGCATACCTTCATTTCTCATCCAATCACAACCCTCCCTATTCAATTCTACATATCTCTTTTTTAATAACCGTATCCAACTTTAAAGATGTTTATATTCTGATACGAGAGAGTAGTTTCTTATTTCCTTAACTTGCGGCGTGTAACCTACCTTGCAGGATACCTGAGCATCGACTGCGGCCTGGAGGCCAACAGCAGCTACCAGGACGACAACAGGATCTTGTACGTGCCCGACGGTCCGTACGTCGACGGCGGGGAGAACCACAAGGTGGCGGCGGAGTACGCGTCCAGCTTCCAGCGCCCAGACCAGACGCTCCGGAGCTTCCCCTCCGGCGTACGGAACTGCTACACGCTCCCCACCGCCGCCGGGTCCAAGTACCTGGTCCGGCTGGTGTTCGTCTACGGCAACTACGACGGCAAGAACATCTCCTCCTCCTCCTCGTCCGCGGCGGCGGCGGCGCTCAGGTTCGACCTGTACCTCGGGCTGAGCCGTTGGACCACCGTGCAGGGCGGCACCGGCAGCGGCGGCGAGGTGCACGAGGCGGTGTTCGTGGCGTGGGCGAGCTGGGCGCCCGTGTGCCTCGTCAACACCGGCAGCGGCACGCCGTTCGTGTCCACGGTGGAGCTGAGGCCGCTCGTGGATTCGCTCTACCCGGCTGTCATGGCCAACCAGTCCTTGGCCATGCTTCGACGGCGTAATATGGCGGCAAACAATTTCATACGGTATGTTCGGAGTCAACGACAACTTTCTATCTTTTTTTTTTAACGATTGTTAATTAGCCGGTTTTCTCAGAATATGTGTAGGATTAACTTTAGTAGTACTACTAGAAAAAACATTTTTCGCAGACGTGAAATTTTTTTCCAGACGGGTATGGTCCTCGGAGCCAAATGGCCGCCTGCGACATTGTAAACCGGGGTGGAGCTAGCCATCCGCATGAATATATTTTTACAAGCGAACCACTTAAGAGGTCCGTCTGTGAAAATACCTTTAAGAATCTTAAGATGTCCGCTTGGAAAAATATGATTTTCTTAGGCGGCACCTTGTGTGGTCCTCCTGCAAAAATCATGCCTACAGAAAAAATATGTAAGTCCCATCTTTATCTTCTCCTACACCATCCTTACCCTCTCCACCAATCATTTTCCTCCTCCCCCTCTCTCTCTCTTCCTTCCCGGTAGATGCGGGTCGCGTGACGGTCTCCCTTTCCCGGTGACGGCGGCAGCTCAACGACGAGGAGGGGAGGCATCGCCCGTGACGAGGAGGGGAGGGAAGGTGGCGGCTCAGCTCCTCCCTCTCCTGGCGACGGCGGCGACTCAACGACGAGGAGATCGCGACGACGATGACGACGCCTTCTGGATCCGCCACCGGCCGGTCTCGGGGAGGGAAGGTAGCGGCGACGCGAGGAGGTGAGGGGAGGGGAGGGGATGTGGCGGCTCGGCTCCTTCCTCTACCAGCCTGGCAACGGCGGCGATGAGGAGGGCTAGCAATGGCTTGACGACGAGGAGGGGAGGCAGCAACTGTGCTCCAACCCTCTCCCTCCCTTCCTCCCAGATCCGTCCACCGCCGCCGGCGGTGGCAGGTAGGGGTGGTGGCGACGAATTTTTTTTTCTTCGCGAAATTATTTTCGTAGGCTGGTGGATCTACCGCCTATGAAGATGGAGATGCCGTCTGCGAAAATCATCTATTTTCGTAGGCCTTTGTTTATATGCGGCTCTTTCCCCGCCTAAGAAAACTATTTTTGGCCACCTGGGAAAATGATTTTCCTAGTACTGTAGCTTCCGTGGACTGTGGTGCAGGAAATACAAATTTAACTGAAATTGGCACTTAGATATATCTAGTAGAAGAAATACACAGGTAAAAAGTACTCCGTAAAACTATGATAAAGAATAATGTACATTGAAAGAGTGCAGTGTACGTATGTCCATGGTAATTCAATTCCTTATAGAAAATAATAAAGTCTATAAAGATAAAATATTTTAGTACCTACACATACGAATTCAACTACATATATGCAGAGAAAACAAAGCATTTAATTTGTTGTCTTTAGAGGCTGAATCTTGAGCATTTTTTGCTACAACAAAATAATTACGAAGATATATTGAGGAGGATGTTCGATCTCTAAATTAAACACTAAGGACAAAACGCTGCGTATATATGATTTGTTTTAATTTCTTAAATATAGGTATCCTGACGACCCATATGACCGGTACTGGTGGCCAATGAATGCTGACCCCGCATGGGCCAACCTTTCAACCACGTCAACCATTAAGACTGGATCCACATTTGCGGTGCCCTCGAGTGTTCTCCAAACGGCCGTTACACCATCCGGAAACAGTACGGTGCTTAACGTCATAAGCTGGCAAGACACAACGGCCAAAGAGTATGTGGTGTACCTGCATTTTGCCGACTTCCAGAGCAGCAAACTCCGGGAGTTTGATGCTTACCCTGATGCCAACCAGGTAGTGTACAATTACACCCCACATTACTTGTTATCCAGTAGCGTGTACACACCCTTGTTCAGGGCCATTGCTGGTGAGTATAATATTACTCTTGCCGCCACTGCCAACTCTGCGTTGCCCCCTATGCTCAATGCTTTCGAGATCTACTTCCTCATCACCTACGACGGCACGACAACGTTCTCCAAAGACTGTAAGCTCACTCAATTACGCTCTCTCGCACTAAATGTGCACCAACATTGCTCCAAAATATGGGTTAAACGCATGTATGCTATAGAAGGGTTTCACCTATTGACATATCTGTCAATATGCTATTGATTTTTTAAAATTACTATAATGCCGTTAGTTTGGTGATGAAGATGTCACTATTTCTCAATCAGCCATTTCTTTTGTTAAAATTACTATAATGCCATTAGTTTTGTAACGAAGACTAAAAATGCCATTCTGCCGAAGTGTCACTGTTAGATCAACAATAATTAACACAGGTTGAGGGCCCTTTGGATTTTTGAAGGATTTGTGGAGGATTGAAATCCTTAGAAAATTTTTCCTACGAGGCCATTTGGATCAAAGGAACTGGTATCTCAGAATTCCTATGGATTGATTTCCTATGCCCCCATCCTGTAGGAAAATAAACATAAGCTCATACCTCATGCTTTTTTTTTAACCTTTGAGAAGCCCAATGCACTCTCTTCCTTTCTCCCTCTAATTTCTCTCTAGCACAAACAATTTTCTTTAGAATTCCCATGTTTTGATTTCTCGCGAACCATCCAAACACACCAATTCTAGTATGCTTTGGAACCCTGTAGGATTGTGTTGAACATGACATCCTCTTCATGCATTTTCATGTTTGCATGTTTTTAGAGTCCTGCCTTCCAAAGGAGCCATGACTGTTTATGAAAAGCACCTATAAGAAAAAGGAAAACATACATGGCAGTTTGCACTACTATATTAATATTTTTCACTGCTAGAAGCTTTCCTTTCCATAGGCGGCTCAAATTTCAAGCCGCCATGGCTGAGGCTTCTTTATGGTCATGGACGACATGTGAAAACCTATATCTGCATACAGTTCTTTTAAAAAAAATGCCTGTGGAGACAAGAAAACTGCATATGAAAATCATTATTTTTGGAGATGATCCTGAAGAAAACTTTCTATGAGAATAGGATGATTTTTAAAGGTGATTTGCTTAAGAAACCGCTTGCAAATAATCAATTAGTGCAGACAGATCTTTAGGAAGTCTGCCTACGGAAATATTTTTCCTCATAATATTTTCTGTGTAAATACTCAAACTATCAAAATTGAAAGATTTCATTTTAAGTCCAATTGAGGTGAACCAAAGCTTACAATATTTCCTTTAATATGGTCAGATCAATATTTTTAGAATTGTTTAAATGTGGTGGTATATATGCATATTAAGATTAGTGAATGATCATATTAAAGAAAATATTCCAAGGAAATATTGATCTCATAATATGAAAAAAAAAAGCATTGTAAGGGTCCAAGAGAACTTTGATTTACGTCAATCGAATTTAAAATGAATTTAGTTTGGACAGTTTTAAAGGATAACAGAAAGGTTTCCACAAGCTTACTTTACAGAGAATCGCCTGAATTAATCAGCAGACATTTTAGAGAATCGTCTGTACAAATCAATTAGTGCATACGGTCCGGATGAATTTCCAACATAGTAGTGAAGGTGATGAATAATAATGCCTACATCGCCAGCAGCCCAAATGGCATCACCGGGTGGAAGCAGGGGCACCATTGCTTGAGCAGCAGAACCCCTCACCTGACTTGGTTAGTTTTTTTTTTTAGATTGACTTGGTTAGTTAATCTCCTACACACTGTGTGAGGATTCTCTATCATAACGTTAGTATCATTATCATTATAGTCACTGATATATGGGTCCCACCCTTCTATTACCCCACATATCAATTACTATAATAATAGTGTTATTATGGTAGAGGATATGAACCCGTGAACACTACTTGGGCAGGACTTGCCTCCTGCAACTTCTCACCTTCTCCTAGCCGCTGCCTGGCTTGTGCGCATTCGAGGTATTCGATCAAATTAACGGTAAGGTTGGCTCTCTGGTCAGTGCCTTAGGCCGAGTTTAGTTCCAAACTTTTTCTTCAAACTTTCAATTTTTCCATCACATCAAAACTTTCCTACACACACAAACTTCCAACTTTTCCATCACATCGTTCCAATTTCAACCAAGCTTCTAATTTTGACATGAACTAAACACACCCTTAGTGGATCCCACTTCCCACATGTTGGTGTCCATTGGGCTTAAAAAGATCAAGGGAGGGAGTGGACAATTATCCCACTGTTGTCTGCTTCGATCGAACTGAGAATTCTTTCTTGAATCAGGCATTTTTGTCTCAACAAAAGTCTAAGACACTAGGGAAGTTCTAACAGTTAATGGAGACATGGATTGTTCATGCCATGTTTTTGAAAGTACGATTTCTCAAAAAAAAAAAAACAAGAAGAAGAAACTTTCTACATCAACTACAAGATAACTTTCTTTAGTTATATTTTCACCTTATAATATTTGATTCATCCATATGAGCAATTTTTTCCTCTGCCCATATCTATAGTCACCTAGTTAGAATGCACCCTGAGAGTATATGGTGCCTTTAATCATTTAATAAACTCTGTACCTTCCTTTTCCTATGCTAGTTGATACAATCATGGCTATTAAACTCGAGTATGGGGTAAAGAAGAACTGGATGGGTGATCCATGTTTTCCACCTGAATTTGCTTGGGACGGCATCAAATGCAGGAACACCAGTGGTAACATTATGAGGATAATATCGATGTGAGTAGTACTCCGAAGATCCTAGATGCATTACAATTGTGTATAGTTGGCACCTTTTGCCTTATGTTGGATTACTTTTTTTTTTTTTGCAGTGATCTCTCCAACAGCAACCTTTTTGGGGTGATATCTAATAACTTCACATTGCTTACTGCACTCGAGAAATTGTAAGTAGCGACATTTTCATCAAATCCATCCACATTCGTTTAGCTATATATGGAATTCCATTTGACATTAATGGGGACTAGAGAATTTGAAAAGATATTTTTTTGTTGTTACTGAGAAAGGACTTTGTTAAATATCTAAATTTCATGTCACTTTTCACAGAAATTTATCAGGCAACCAACTGAATGGGCCCATTCCAGACTCTCTCTGTAAAAACAATGCAGGACAATTCGTTTTCAGGTTTGGGTAGTCTTGTTAACTTTTGCTAATTAATATTTTGATCCAGGTATGTTGCTAAAACAAACCCTGAACTGTTGGTTTTATATAATTATTACAGTTATGGATCTGATGGAAATATGTGCAACAAAACAATAGGTTCGTCTCCATCAAGAAACAGAACGGGTATCTTAGCTATTTCAGTAGTGGTGCCTGTGCTGGTAGTGGCTCTACTTGTTCTTGCATATATGATCTGGAGAGTGAAGAGAAAACCCAATAGTGCGTATGCTCTTCTCCTCTTATAAGCTCTACTGAAATATCTTGGTTATTAAGTTATTTCTGTTATATAACTGGCTTTTTGCACAACCAGTTCCTACGTATGTTCCTCCTCAAGTACCAGATATCAAGACTTCGCCAGAAAGGAAAACAAATCCTTTTGATCCTCTGCAAATAACTGAAAGTCGGCAATTCACATACGAGGAGCTAAAGAAGTTTACTAATAACTTCCAACAGTTCATTGGACGAGGAGGCTTTGGGAATGTCTATTACGGCTGTTTAGAAAACAAAACCGAGGTTGCTGTCAAAATGCTCTCTGAATTCTCGGAGAATGGCCTTGATCAGTTTTTAGCCGAGGTATCAAATTTTAGTTACTGAAAAATTAAATATACTTGTAAATAAATAACTCTATTTGATTAATAAAAATTAACAATAGTAGATTCCACACAACTTGGAAAAAAACGTTAAGAATATATTTCCAAATTTTAGATGGCACACATGTAAATGTAAACTTAGTGACTTTCATTCAAACTAAGACTACATTCAAATAGAGAGATTATTAGATTGACCGTATATTTTGTATCTCATGACATAGGTTCAGAGCTTGACAAAGGTGCATCACAAAAATCTAGTTTCTTTGGTTGGTTATTGCTGGGAAAAGGATCACTTAGCACTGGCTTATGAGTACATGGCTAGAGGCAATCTTTGTGATCATCTAAGAGGTTTGTCTGTTACAAACTTATGTGTTGCTTGAGAATAAAGTGTCACCATCCTCCGTCTGTTTTTAAAATTGCATATATGAAATAATTGTGCAGTGTTTGTATCTCTATCTGGGTAAGCAATGAAGAATATCAAACTCTAGTCAAGTTCTCCACAACCTAGATTCTCCCCTCATCCCAACAAAGCCAACACTGTCTGACTATCTTCTCGGCAGTGTTTACCCAATGGCTCTATATTTACAAGAACTCATTGCATTTTGACAATTTGATGGTTCAATTTTGATTAGTTTGTGCAGTTTGCATAAATTTGCTCATTCCACACTTGAACTGAAATACTTGGTAAAGGTCTATTTTTACAGTCAATGTTCTTATATGAAGGTAAATTTGGTGTTGGTGATACCTTTAACTGGGTAACCCGTGTGCGAGTTGTGCTTGATGCTGCACAAGGTATGCTTAAAACAAAACACAAAGATAATTATTTCTCTTAAGGAATATTATAGCTCATGCCACTCTTTTTTTTATTTGTTTTCTTTTTGAGCTAGTGCCACTCTTTTTCTCATTATAGAGTTTTGTGATTTGGTACACTATAAATATAGGTCTGGAGTATCTGCACAAAGGTTGCAACTTGCCAATAATTCACGGGGATGTGAAGACCAATAATGTACTCTTGGGTGAAAATCTAAAAGCTAAAATCGCAGACTTTGGGCTTTCTAAAACTTATATTAGCGAGACACAGACTCACATATCAACCAGTAATGCCGCTGGAACAATGGGTTACATCGACCCCGAGTATGCTTTTCTGTCCATCCCATTAACATTTTACTTATTTAATTTGCATCAATTTGAATGAGTAAATCATAAACAACTTGATTTAATTTTATAAGTTTAGCATGTTTGAAAGAAAACTCATAAATTGATTGTCATGTTTTCAAACACATTTTTATCTTAATCTCTTCAAGCTATCCTTAGTTTTATTAATACACTACATGCATTTTTAGGTACTATCATACTGGAAGGCTGACAGAGAGCAGTGATGTTTATAGCTTCGGTGTTGTTCTACTAGAGGTAGCCACCGGTGAACCTCCAATACTACCTGGCAGTGGCCACATCATTCAGCGTGTGAAACAGAAAGTTGCATCTGGTAATATCAGCTTGGTTGCCGATGCACGACTCAAAGATTTGTACGACATTAGCTCCATGTGGAAGGTGGTTGATACTGCAATGCTCTGCATATCAGAGGTTGCTACTCAAAGGCCAACAATGTCCACCGTGGTTCTACAGCTGAAGGAGAGCTTGGCACTGGAGGAAGCCCGTGACAGCAGGGACATCACGACAAGCTCAGTTAGTGATGCCATGGATGTGTTGTCAAAATTTGGTCCATCGGCAAGATGAGTAAAGAAACGGTACAGGTGCATTTTTTTTAGATAATGGTACAACTGCAAGTATACAACGGTTCAGCGTGTTTTGGTAAAGTGTTTGTCATATTAAGACACGGTATTTAAATGTTCAAGTGTCCTTTGCTATGTACTTTTTTTTGTATTTTTATAAACAACAATATGTATATGAGCTTGCATCCTCTTGTGGAATAATAATGCTTACTTATTTTGTAGCGTATATTAGAATGTTTGTATCGTTTTCCATTGTTTTTTATCTTATTTTTACATGACAACATTCAATTGTTCTTCTTCTCGGCCATAAAGAAATTGTTTATCATTTTGCAAAATTAATAACTTAGCCAGCAAAAATTGCATGCTCAACCATTATTAACATGATGTCAGTAGCCACCCCACATCAAGCCAGACTTTGTCATGTGATACTTGTCTCTCAATACCCGTTGATGCCCTTTTGGAGGAAGTAAGCCTAGAGGAGGGAGGCCGCTGAAGGCTGAGGCCATAGATTGCTTGCATCATGACATCAATTTGACAGTTGGTTCAACGTTCTAGAAGGAAGCCACAGAGAAAGGACCACTGAATGCCAAGGCCAAAGACAGACACCCAAGAAATGAGGATGAAAAAATGACCAGGGAGCTGGTCAAAACTAAAATAGAAATAATGGCAGTCACACTAGCACAACAAAGTCGATACTTGACTTGTCCTCCCTCCATTCCAAAATATAAGGCATAACCACCCCTAACCCAAAGATCAAGAAAATAATTATTACCATCTTGTAGTTTGGATCATTCTAATAAATACAATACATGTATCCAACAGAATTAGAGAACATGAGAGTGGGGGATTTAAAAATGTAATAATTTAATGAAAAAGGGATCATAGTTAATTGCCTATATGCATGCATGCCTTATATTATGGAACATGTAGAAAAAGTGGTTGTGCCTTATATTATGAAATGGAGGGAGTATTATTATAGCTTACACTACTGAAGAATTGATCTTTTATCGTGGTACAAAAAAACATAAATATCTCATAAATATCCCAATTAGATTAAGAGTCGGTATTAAAGATATTTTTAATACCGGTTCTAAAAGTCCAAGTCCCAAAAATATCTTTAATTTCGGTTGGTGTTACCAACCGGTACTAAAACACCAACCAAGACTAAATGATGAAGGATCTTTAGTTTCGGATGGTAACACTAACCCAGACTAAAAATCTAGTTTTTAGTACCAGGTAAACACCAACCAGGACTTCCAACCAGTACTAAAGATACCTCAAGGGTTAGTTCAGAAAGAAATCATCTCTATCCAAGTCATATGTGTGCAGTTGGTGGGATGGTTATGCGCGTGAGGGTTGAGGTGAGAGGTCTTGAATTCGAATCCCTATCCCCCACCGTTTATTTAACTGGTACTATATATAGAAATTTTTTGTCTCGATTCATTGGTCACGGTTGCTACAACCGGTACTAGGGCGGTACTAAAGATAGAAATCTCGATTCGTTGGTCACGGTTGCTACAACCGATACTAGGGGGGTTACAACCAGTGTAAAAGATCATTTCTCCAGAGTGCTAAAACATATACACGTATTGAAGAAGTAGTTACGCATACTCAACAACCAATTATGCAAACCATCATCGTTGTTGGATAAAGCAACATCGTTGCTGCGTAAACCATCAATTGGAGAAGTTACACACGTTCCAGAACACTCAAGAATCGGTTATGGAAGTGAAACTACTAGTTATGAAACCACTCCTAGCAAATATGATTTACATTGCATTAGACAATGCATTTGTTGATGGGTTATATCAACAGGTAGGATTTATAGAGTATGAGAATTATAGGACCAGAACCCTCAAGAATTGGTTATGGAAGTGAAACTACTCCCTCCGGTCTCAGTTTTATTGACGTTATAGCTTTGGAGCGTTTGGATGTGAAAAGTTGACGTTTTGGCCTTCTCATGGTTAGGTTGGACTAATTTACCCCTTCATGCATGCAAATCGCATTAAGATGGTTGCTGGGCTGGCGCTTCGTCTTCAGCGGCAAAGCAGTGTAGAGCACCAAAGTATTGATTGACAATGCCATGCTTAAGCATTTAATAAGGGTAAAACAGGAATATGCATCCTAATTAATTACTTCTTGTATTTGAAATCCTGTCCAAAACGTCAATAAAATTGAGACCGGAGGGAGTACTAGTTATGAAATCGCTCCTAGCAAATATGATTTACATTGCATTAGATAATGCATTTGTCGATGGGTTATATCAACAGATAGCATTTATAGAGTATGAGAATCATAGAACCAGAACCCTCAAGAAGTGGTTATGGAAGTGAAACTACTAGTTATAAAACCGCTAGTAGCAAATATGATTTACATTGCATTAGACAATGCATTTGTCAATGGGTTATACCAACAGGTAGGATTTATAGAGTATGAGAATCATAGGAACCATGGTATACGCGATATTGAGATAAAAGAGATGGAGGCATGAATTTTTACACAGGTTCAGACCTCTTAACTGACAGGTAATAAGGGTCATGAATTTTTACACAGGTTCGGACCTCTTAACTAACAGATAATAAGGGGTATGAATTTTTACATAGATTCGGACCCTTTAACTGACAGGTAATAAGGGACATGAATTTTTATATAGGTTCGAACCCCTTAACTGATAAGTAATAACCCACTCCTTGACGGAAGCATTCCCGATTGGGACGGAAAATTACCTTGGTATCTCTAAGAGACTCAATTTACAATGGTTTGGGGTGTAGATTGTAGAACGATACTTCGGGATTAGAATGAACATTTTTCTTACTACTTTCAACAGTCTAATCCGGCCCATAAACGGCCCGGACGTCAGCTAGCCCATCTGTAAAGGGCCCGCACGCAGCGGCTGTACTGATCCGACCCAACAAAAGTGGGTCGGAATAAGTTCACTTCGTGACCCTCAATAGTGACCGAAATCTAATTCATGACCCTAAACCACAAAACCGGATATCTCGACCACCCAACTCTCAAAACCGGTGTAATTTGACTCCTTCGGCGGTTTTGGAGGGCGGTTTCACTGACGTGGCGCCTACATGGCAGTATTGACTCGGTCTCTTTTCCACGTGGGATTGACGTGGCGCTTTGGTGGCATTAGAAATAAAAAATATGCATGGGACCCAATTGTCATTCACCAAAAGTATGGGAGGAGCCCACATAAATGATTATCTCCTCATCCTCCCCCTCTCTTTCTCTTCCGTTCGCTAGTAGGTGGGCCCCGCTCGCCAGGAGCTTCTTCCACCTCTGTCCGTGGTCTGTTCATCTCTCCCGTGAAACTCAAGCACTGCCGCCTCCATTGATCTCCCTGCCCTATCGTTTCTCCTCCAAATTAATTGCAAAAATCAGTTCCTTGTGTAGTGGGCATCAATTTCCCCAACAAATCCCGTTTAATCCCGCACTAAATCGCCCTCAATCGATTTCTTAAACCGGTGTCTTCAATAGGGAGCTCCACCGTCGCCGGCGCCGTTTTCCTTCCGTGCGGTCGACCTTCTCCCCTCCGGCCTACATAAAGAGAATCCCCGAGACCTGCACTTTCCCATCCACGTGCCGCTCAAGCGCCACGCTCGCTCCATCGCCATCACGCACTCCAGCCACCGTTTGGCGCCGGCCTAGACGTCGCTGAGTCTCAGTAAGGCCATTGCCGGCTTCGTCGTCTCCTCCTCTTCCTCGGTCACGCCAGCCGTAGCCAGGACGATGATCTCGAGAGCTGGCCGGCGGTGGCGATACAAATTGGCGCGCGAGGAGGACCGGAGGAGCCAGTGGAGGAAGAGATTGGGGCGGCAGATACCGAAGTTGATGGACCAGCCATGGCTCGACCCCGCCCTTCCTCCTCCTCCTCCCCGTCTCCTTGCTTTATGTGGGCCCCATAAAGATGAAGAGAGGATGATTTCCACGCACTCGCACTCGTAGGGAAGGACGGTGGAGCGGGAGGCGTCACAGGTCGACCAGACGAGCTCGCCAGAGAGGTCGAGGGCGAGGGGGTGGCCGTCCTTGACGACGATGGTGTAGAGCTTGGTGGCGCCGTCCTTGGTGATGCCAGTGACGAGGGGCTTGCCGCCGCCGCTTGCTAGCGTGCCATGGCAACACGGAGAGGAAGGAGATGACCACCAAGAGAAGCGGTTTGCCTTTGGATTTGGCCTGCGGCGACATGGTGTATCGTGTATCAACGTGAGTTTTGTTACTCTAATCGTGATTAGTGTGGTAATCCGATGTGATTTGATGAATGCATGGTTTGCTCTTTATATTGATCGAGCTAGCTAGTGGGACCCACATATACTTTTGATAAATGACAAATGGGTCTCACACATATTTTTTATTTCTAATGCCACCTAAACGCCACGTCAACACCACGTGGAAAGGAGACAAGTCAATACTGCCACGTAGGCGCCACGTCAATGAAACCACCTTCCAAAACCGCCGAGGGAGTCAAATTGCATCGGTTTTGAAAGTTTGGGGGTCGAAATATCTGGTTTTGTGGTTTAGGGTTACAAATTAGATTTCGATTACTTTTGAGGGTCACAAAGCGAACTTATTCCAAGTGGGTCCTCACGTCACCCACGATCTCGCTCCGGCCCAACTATAATAATAGTTTAGCCCATAACAAAGGGCCCAAAACATTATATGCTGGCCCACACATCAAGTTGCAACACAGTTACGGCCCAGCTTAAGTCCGACGAGCTCGACGGCCGCAACCTCTTATCCTGCCGCCGCCGACGCCGCCGCCGCCGCTGCCGCCACCGCGTGCGCGACTTCGGTCGAGTTCCACCTTCGGCACTGCTCCCCCCGCATGCTACCCACTTCCTGGATCGACCACGCTCACGTACGAGCTCCGACCGCGCCATCGCAGGCGCCGCCCTTTGAGATTTGAGCAGCCACCGCCGTAATACGATCCGAACGACGGTCAAGCGTTCTTGAGGTAAATGTTTGGGTACTGAATGTTCTTTGTGGGCGTGTACTTGTTCCTTGGAACGCAGGATTATTCATCCGGACTAATTCCTTCCAGGTTGTTTGTTCCTGGCGTTGGATCTGCTTGCCAGTTTGGGCAGATCTGTTGTCACGCAAGAACGCGCAGGATGTTAGTTCCTCATTTCAGAAGCTGGAATCATGGTAATGAGATACTACTTTGCTTGCTGATTTCATTCTAAATTGTTCTCTTAACACATCACCCAACAAAGCAAAACCTTGGTACTCGGTCTCGGTATATAGTTTATGATCTTCGATGTGCGACGACTTTGGCTATAATTATATTTTACTAAGATAAGTTTATAAAATCTAGTATGAGATTATGAAGTTACTGCAAGAAAAATATGCACATTCCATCTTTATGTTTCAAATTAAATATTTAAAATTTGTTGATAGTCAACATTTCAGAACTTTGATTGGATCTGGTCCAGAATGTCATATATTAGCACAGGATAGGAACTCATCGAGTCATTGATACATTCCTCAACTCATCAAGTAGCAATGTAATTGTAATTCCAGAAGGAAGACACAACTCCATGCTTATTACAATAGTTAATACACTCAATAAGAAAGTTTAACTATGTGACATACTTAACCACTTGAGCATGCTCTTTCATCTTGCTGATGGCATCGAGTTGAACGACAAGCCAAGATTGGCACCCTTTTGGCTAATATCGCTGATACTCACATTACGGGCTTCTTCCAATGCCAAGGCATCCTTTAGTTGTGCAACCACCATACTCATTGTTGGCCTTTCATCAGATGCTTCCTTTGTGCACAACAGCGCTATGTCCACAACCTTCCAGATTGAACTTACATCGTAGTCACCATCAAGTCGTGGGTCAACAATTGCCTCAATATTTCCTGTAGTAACCTTCTCCTTTACACGCTGCAAAAATGTGCACGGTGGTTGGCACAATTGGAGGTTCGCCTGTTACAATCTCTAGCAATACTACAAAGCTGAAGACGTCACTACTTGTGGTGAGTCTGCAACTAAGGCAATACCTGGATTGAAACAGTTGAATCAATGTTCCCAGTTAGCTGGTTTCATCAGAGCTGCTAATCTGTTTTGTAACTAAGTACAAAATGCAGCAAGATATCTTTTTATAAAAAAATCCTTTAACTTTTTAATAAATTCAAGTTAATTATGGAATAAAATGGGTATAGGAACAAACTCTGGATCAATGTAGCCTATAGTTCCAGCAGCTGAGACAGATATGTGACTTTGTGCAACATCGAAATAGGACTTGGACAGTCCGAAATCTGAGATCTTGGCAACCATGTCATGTCCTAGAAGAATGTTGTGTGACTTCAGGTCTCTGTGAATTATTGGTAGTACACATCCTGTGTGCAAATAGTCCAAACCTACGTAAAAAAATGCATGTTCAGTGTAGCTTGGTATGTTAGATATGTACTGGGGAAAAAGTGATGAAATGCAGGGAGGCAGGTGGTTTTCCCAAATTAACCTTGTGCGGCTTCAAGTGTAATTCTTACTCGATCACACCATCTGAATGTCTGGATAACCGCTTTGTTGCCTGCATGGCCACTAAAAAGATTAGTAGATGCATATCACAAATTTACAATGCACTTGCAAGTTGCTCATCATCTTTAGATGTGAGCTCAATTATTTTAATTTCTTTGTGTAGGCTTGTAAAATATACTAAATGGCAGAGGCTGTTACTCCATTTTCTCATTTCCACCATGCGCACAGATCACTAAATTTATGGAAAAATGGCCAACCATTGTGAAACAGGGAGTATGTAGTGGTTAAAGATTAAGATGACTAAATTTCTGAAGAAAATGGTCATACATTGTGAAGCAGGGAAGTATACACGCGTGCCACATACTTAGTTATACCTCCTAATATATGACACGTTAACTTGCACTGAAGTCTCTCCATTCGCAAAATGTTAAAAGAGTGTATACCTTTCGTGGTTTCTCTTACTAACTTATCATGCAAACAGTTGGTATTGTTGTAACCTGTAAATTGTTATAACCTTTTTATGATTGCTCTTACTAACTCCATGTGATGATATTGTTTTCTAAATTTGTTATTCAATCCCTTTTGAAGTTATCAGTTTCTAAATTAGCAGTCATGGATGATCACCGTGTTTAACTTCAGCAAGAAACGAAGGTGAGCAGCTGCCTAGATGGATCACAAGAAAGGTGATGTACCTAATAAAACCCCCTTCTTGTAGTTACCAGTCAGGGATGTTTACAACTTGTAACAACAAATACTTCATAAATCCATGGCGTATTGCAACATTGTTAAATAACGTAAAAGTCACACACACACACACACACACACACACACACATATATATATACATACATATATATAGGACACTCATATGGGGCACCATGGTGCCCGGGCACCATGGTATCTAATGCACAAAATCACTCAAATTTTTCAAAATTTTCAAATTGCGAGTATATACCTAGTTATAATAATTTGATTCATACCTATACTTATCAACAAAACAACTCAAATTTAACTTTATTTCACAATACATGATTACATACCTAAGTTAGGTATGTAATCATGTATTGTGAAATAAAGTTAAATTTGAGTTGTTTTGTTGATAAGTATAGGTATGAATCAAATTATTATAACTAGGTATATACTCGCAATTTGAAAATTTTGAAAAATTTGAGTGATTTTGTGCATTAGATACCATGGTGCCCGGGCACCATGGTGCCCCATATGAGTGTCCTCTATATATATATATATATATATATATAGGTATGTAATCATGTATTGTGAAATAAAGTTAAATTTGAGTTGTTTTGTTGATAAGTATAGGTATGAATCAAATTATTATAACTAGGTATATACTCGCAATTTGAAAATTTTGAAAAATTTGAGTGATTTTGTGCATTAGATACCATGGTGCCCGGGCACCATGGTGCCCCATATGAGTGTCCTCTATATATATATATATATATATATATATATATATATATATATATATATATATATATATATATATATACACACATAGGATGGCTGTTTTGTACGCCTAGGTGTACATACTCCCTCCCCCTTGTTGGATATCCATTAGTTGTTAATGGATAGTTTCTTTTTTTTTTCAAATATCTGCATGCATGTCCATCGGCTGGTGTTTTTGTTTTTCAAATTTTTGCATGCATGCGCACAGGACGGTGAGGAATGGCCAAATTCAAAAAATTTGAATTATGGGCGACAATCCAGCCAACGTACGTGCAAAATATTTTTGTCTGCATATGCTCCTTTTTCATAGGTAAGTATATACTGTATTCCTACGTGGATGTACTGTTTTTAGTAAGCAGGTAGCAGTATATATATACTCTTTTTTTAAGTGTTCAGCAGTAGTTTATATACTACTCCCAGTTCTGTGTGGTAGCAGTGTATATATATATATATATTTTTTGTAGCTGTGGTACATACCTTTTTCTTTGTGTATAGTTATAGTTTATTATTTGTTTTTGTGTGTAAGTACGTAGATACTTCTTTTAAATAGTAATTAATGGTATGTACTGTTTTTTTTAAAGAAATGTGGTATATACTAGATCCTTGGTTGGAGTTTATACTTTTTTTTTTCTTTTGGTTTACGAATCCAGTATATACTGCTCTCGGCTTGGACGAGCATAAGATCGGAAATTTACAATGCGCAGGCAGCGAAGCACACATACTGTATTACTCTTTGAAGTAGTATATATACCAATAGCCATTTGAAACCTGTTGAATTGTTGGGATATACTACTGATTTCTTCTTAGAATCGGTATATACTGAATTCTTCTTAATTAGAATCGGTATATACTGTTTTCTTTTTAGAATCGGTATATACTGATATCTTCCCGGCTGGAACTAGTATGTACTGATTTCCTCCAGGAACAAGTATATACTACGTACTCGATGCAACTCCGTGAGATGATAAGCAATATATACCCATAGATTAAAAAAAGCATTACATACTCATTCCAGAGAAGCAGTATATACGTACGTCCAGGAGGTGTATTGTATAGACTGATATATGTGCTGCTTTATTTTCATCAAGTAGTATGTGGTGATGTACTGATCATAATGCCAGAAAAGAAAATATTGGACATGAAAAACTGAGACGATATAAATGAGTATATATATTCAGGCCAGTGTAGATCAGTTAATCAATTGCTAATTTCTTTCAAGTGATATATATACTGTAATCTTGTTGTTACATAGCAGTCAGGAACTCATGATACTGGACTATATATAGAGCTAGGAGGATGAACAATGACAAATGAAAAGCGTTAACACAGCACTCAGGAACTCATGAAAGTACTGGACAATGGGGAGGATGAACAATGACAAATGAAATGCCAACACAATGTAAATATGTCAAATTTGGAAGAAGATGAAATCGTACAGATCAAGTGCAGACCTCAGCTCGAGATAAAAGAAACCCCAAATTAATCGTTTCTTGTGTATCTGGTCACCTGAACGGCTGAACTGTCGAGAGGATCAGGCGCCGGCATGCATCAGCGTCAGCCGGCCGGTTTTCGTCGCCGGCGTTACGAAGCTTGGGCACTTATGTCGCCGCCTTGTTTCTCCGATGGGTGGTGCCACGTACGCCGATGGATCGCGCCATCGATCGGGTTGCCGATAAATCGCGCCGCGGTATCCGAGTCGTTGCTGGATCGTGCCCGGCCACCTAGCCTCACCCAATCGCCAGTAGATTAGATCGCACCCTCCCTTGGTGACCTGATAATTAGCACTATATTACCTGGCAATGAGATCAAGATTTTCATGCGGAAGACAGATGCAGAACAAAGAAACGATTAACCTGCCAGGATATATGTCAATGAACTCACGCGCGCGGTGCCACCATATTAGCCCCATCGAGCCTCAACAATTGTCCCCGTGGTCGCGATGCCACTCGTGCAGCTGATTGCCGCCGATTGAAGGAAGGATGGATGATGCAACCTCGGAGCTGGTGGACGATGGGCACCGCGCCGCACGAGCTAAGATCTCCGGCCGTTAATCCATCACGAAATGACCGGAGGGAATTTGATTCCTCAGAGATAATAGGGCTCCCTTCGGATTTCACGGGATTGTTTTTTTCGAATTAAAACGGGTCCGATCGATACTCCCATAGTTAGACCCGGTAGCGGGAGTGGGAGGACGATCATCCTGGTGGGGCGATGAACGGTGGATGGGAGAGGGAGTACGTACTCCCGGGAGTATATATATATACATATATATATATATATATATAGAACTTTCTTTTTACAGGAAGGACATAGCATAAGAAAGTCAACGTGAAGTTTATGTATGACAAACCTCGTATATGATCGTAAAGGCTTCCATTTGGCATGTACTCATAAATAAGAGCTAAATGATTCTTGTTGGTGCAGTAGCCAACCAGAAAAACAAGATGCCTATGGTGCACGGTTGTCAAGCTTGCAACCTATAAAATGAATCAAACATATTCAGAATAAGGGGACGTGCCATAGTTGTTTTGGTCAGTTCTGATATCTTGTTGAGGATGCGATGGAATCGCTGTCTCTTAGACCTTTTAATTTTCTAACACCCGGCTAGTAGTTATTGATAATGCTTGTTATAGTCGACGTTCTAAAAAGTGGTAAGCAGTGCAGTGTGGTGTGCCCACCCCACCTTGTAGATCTTATGCGGAAAGTGGCCTTGTTAAAGGACATGTACAGAACAAACACGTATACCTTTATGCACCAATACAGGTCCAACACAATATTCAATATTGCCGATTTGCCATCTAATACATCTTTATTTATGAGCAATTAATCTATCTTTATTTACTGAACGACTAAGGCCAACAAGAATCTATACCGGAGGTAGCCAGCTCTAGCACAATTTTTGACTATAGTGGACCTCTTATCCGAATAAGCAGCCTTCTTACCCTTGTAAAGTTGTAGACTAACCGCTCAGGAATACTTGGCTTTCTAGAGACCCAGTTACAACTTACAAGGTCCGAGAACCCGCTTTATAGAGTACTGGTTATTGTTTACACTTTAATTGATAACCGACCTAAATTACTAGTGTATGTTTACCTTGACAATCCAAATATCCCTAGACAGTGAATGTTATGTTTTTATATTTTGTTCTATTACATCTTTCAAATGTTCAAAATCCGTTATCTCAATATAGTAAAATATGACCTTATTCCGTTATCTCAAAGAGAAGGATGAGAACGCTAGGCCTTACCTCGGAGTCGCTGGACTTCTGTCGAGATCCAGTAGCGCCGCTTGTTCTGGCCCAGGGCTTCCTCTTAGTTCCGCTGCCTCCCGCGACACCAGGGGCGGAGGAAACGACAGCAACCTCCTCTGCAGCTTTCTCCTTGAGAGAGCCGGAGGCCTGGTGATCGACGAGGGGGGTGATGATGTCTGTCAGTGGCAAAACCTGTTGGGCTTGAGGTCACTTTGGTTCATCCTTAAGAAGAAATACGAAAAATCGCTTGTCCTCACTCACGTTGATGGCGGCCGCCTTGTCAGCCGCCGGCTTGTCGCAGAGCGGGGTCGGCACCCTCTCGGCCGTGGAGGCGGGGCTGATCAGGACGTCCCTGACCCACTGCGTCACGACATCCGCGGGGAGAATTGGAACACAAGGAAAAAGGCTACAGAAGTTCAAGATCAGCAAAAGAAATTCTGACGGCGGTGGCAAGAAACCACTGGGAACGAAATCTTCTACCACTACCATGCGACCTAGGGCAGGGGAGGGAGCAGTACCTCCTTCTTCTCTGGCCATGGGTTGCTCTGGAGGAAGGGCTCCATCGGTGGAGAGCTTCGCCACCGTCGCCAGGTTGGATGTTGAAATGCCGAGATCTGCCATTGGAGGAAGATCGCCGGAGCGGGACGGAAAAACCTAGGGAATTTGGGGAGACGAAAGGTCCGAGACTGTAGGAAGGTTGGAGAACTTTTCGACAAAAGGACTCGAAATGGATCCCAAAATCCCTTTAAATAAGTGCACTACCTGATGGTTCATATTCCGAGGAAGGAGAGAGATTGCCGCCGAAAAATCCCGAGGCCCGTTAAGGGCAGTTGTTCAGACTTCAATTCAAATTCATGTTTAAGCTGTCGAACTTCCCTAGATGTTGTTAGTAGCTTCTAGTCTTCTCGGCTCCGCACTGAGAACGACCAAGTGAGTACGACAAGCCGCTAACGAGAGAAGTCATGGATGACAACATGAATTCATTTGAGTTGAAGTTGGAGGCTACTGTCAAGGTTACGGATAAGACATACCTTCTATCATACGACTTATGGAATATACCGATAAGGTATATCTTCACGTATACGGATTGTTCCCGTAAGTATCGCATGGAATCCGTTTCAAATTATGGAAAATATCTCTACGAGTCAAGTTACCGTACCAGATCCTATATCCTCAAACCTTTATTGGGGGTCAAGATGATCCACGGTATAAAAGGGACCTCCTAGAGGGGTTCAAGGCATCCAATTCCATCGCCGACACACCCACAGAAGTTTACGAAGCCGGAGTACGCGGAGCCAAGTCGCCAGGAGATCTTGTTGAATCCGTCGACTACGATCTCGTCGGTATCATTTGTTCCAACTACTCTCTTTGTAATCTGTTCTCATCATTATCAATCTCATATAAACTGAACTAGTGCTATTACCTGATAAGGGGTCTGAACCAGTATAATCCTTATCTTTTGCCTGCTTGCTATCGTACTATGTAGACCCTCGTTCCAACGTATCCAATACTTTACTCATCCGGTCCGCGAGTATCACTCGTCGACAGTATTGTATTAGTGAAGAGAGAGAGAGAGGGGTTGGGAAGACACTGATGTATCCCGGGGTATAACACTTTTTAGTGTAAATTTTAGAATATCTTCGTACCTCGCGTTATATGAGATATCAAAATTTATTGTTTTTTATTGCTACCAACACATACTCCTTATATAGTTTTTATTGTAAACTTTCGTTTTTTATTGGAACGCACGGGTAATTAATTGGCATAAAAAAAGGTTGGATGTAATTCAATAATTGGAGTTTGGAAACTTTCAGTGGTATATTATACTGGTGACTTTCAATGTCATCTTCTTTTTTAAGTCTAGATCTTTCAACATTAGCAAACTGCCTTTTTTTTTCTAAACCTTATGTCTCTAATATAAATGCATTGTACAAATTAGGTGTCTTGGACCTAGGGTAGCCTTTGTTTGGTCAAATGAACCCGAACAGAACGGCAAAGGATCACATCATTGGTGCGGTTTTTATTAAACGTCGTACCAACTGTAGTACTTCCTTCATTTCTCCTTCACAAAATATAATTGATTTTAACCGGATAAACACATCTTACTATTATAAATCTGGACACCCTTTATTTAAATTCGTACTATTAGAATGTGTTCCGTCTGATCGAAATCTCTTATATTTTAAGACATAGAAAATAATAAATAAATGGGAACACCTTCCGGGCAGCACGGGCAGCTGTCCGGACTTCACGGCAACAATCCTAGGAGATCATCGTTAATCCTTCACTAAAATATATTAATTCCCGGGCAATGTGTGTTAGTTAGAGATAAGGCAAATTTTACTACAGAACATCGCAACTTCGTGGTTTTAGCGGTAGGACACCGCACGAATTTACTTTTAGAAGAAAACACTATCTAAACGTGGTTATTTGCTGCTAGACACCACTCACATTAAAATATTAATTTCCGGTTAAATAGAAGAGATAAAGAGCGTGAAAGGTCAAACGTACCCCTTGCCCAATTTGTCAAGTTCTTCCTCTACCTCCTTATTTCCCCTTTCTAATATCACGGCCGCAGCTGCTCGGCTTCCAGTTGCCGCATGTGCTCCACCGCATCGGCCTGTGCATTCATCTCACTCTCACCGGGACCCACTAGCTCCTCCTATCGATTTGTGCTTCCTCACGGAAGAAGCGAACCAATTGCCATCATCCATAAACCTTCCAACACCTGTAGCTGACTACTCTCCCGCCTTTACATTTTTTTTCTTGGTGAATCGATCCACGCCGGTTTTAGTTCTAAAGTTTTTTTTTCAAACTTCCAACTTTTTCATCACATCAAAACTTTCCTACACACGTAAATTTTCAACTTTACAGACACATCATTGTAATTTCAACCAAACTTTCAATTTTGACGTGAACTAAACACAGCTAGATGTACACGTAAGCATCGTTCGTTTAGGGGTGATAGGGGAGATTGGCTCTCGTTTTCCGCGCGCACGCTTTTCAAACTATTAAACGGTGCGTTTTTTGCAAAAAATTTCTATAGGAAAGTTGCTTTAAAAAATCATATTAATCCATTTTTAAAATTTAAAATAGTTAATACTCAATTAATCATGAGCTAATGGCTCACCTTGTTTTGCGTATCTTCCCAATCTCCTCAATCCCCTTCTCCTCAAACACTCCCGTAGTGTGCAACAACGACAGCAGCAATCGGTCCTCCTCCATCCAATAAGTAGCCAGTAGCAGCGACAGCAGTTCTCATCGATCTCTCCCCCTCTCTATGGCAATCCATGAGCAACCAACATCACAGAGTCAAATCTCTCCTTACCAATTTCTTCCTTTTTGCATTGAGCCAAATTGCAATACTCAAACACCAAATCGTGTAGCAGCAAGCCACACACAAGCACTAGCAGCAGCGCAGTTGCTGCTGCTCTCCATGGGCGTGCCACCTCCGTACAGTGCTCAGGCACCACTGGCAGCATCTTAGCTGTGGCATCTAGACGAGGTGCACCTAGTAGAGTAGCAGGTGGTCTCGCCCGACGACCATGGCTGCCACCGGTTGGGACTCTCTGCCCCCCCCCCCCCAACCTGCGGGCGCATCACCTGTGACACGCCGTGAAGGGAGATAGAGGAAGAGATAAGGAAGAAGAGAGAAAGATGAAAAGAAAGAAGGGGCAATTTGGTCTTTTCATGTAAAAATTTAGGCCCCCTATCAACTCGTCAGCACGAATATACTATTTTAATGAACGCGGTGTCCGCTGGCAAATAACCAAGTTCAGATAGTGTTTTCCCTAAAAGATGAGTTTGTGCGGTGTCCTACAGTTAAAACCACGAAGTCATAATTTTTAATTTTTCTGTAGCAAAATTTGCCTGGAGATAAATACGAAATTTGCCTGGAGATAAATACGGCAAGTGTAGGCTGCAGCAGACGCTTGGGTTGGGCCTCGGCTGCCTATGGCCTGCTTGCCTCACACAGTGCGCACACGACATATACAGAAGCATTGAACAACTAGCTAAATTATTGTTGCTAGAGTTTCGGGCACAAAGTGATATTTAGTTGATACGGACAAGCCTTGAAATCTTAACTAATTATTTGTATTTTTCTATTCGTCACCTCGTCCGTCTGTTGAATTTTTCGTCCGTCGCACCCCCTCTCCCCGCGCAAAATCCCAATCGGAATCCAATCAAACCCCACAAAAAAAAAGATCACAGTTGGAGTTCAATCACACAAATAAAATAAGAGAAAGCATGAAGCATGTACACATATATTATCCAAATCAAAAACTAAAAATTAGATTGAAGGGGGTCGCCGCCACTGCTGAGAGGAGTCAGCGGAGGGGAGAGCGCCGCCGCCGCCGCTCATGGGAGGAGGGGCGCCGTCGCCGCTGCCATCGGTGGTAGGGGCCCCTCCCGCTAGATCCGCCGCCGGTGTTGGGGGAGGGCGCCGCCGCCGCCATCGGTCGCGGGAGGAGGGGTGCCGCCGCCGCCGCCGCTCGCGGAAGGAGGGGCGCCGTCGCCGCCGCTCGCGGGGCGCGGAGGGGAGGGCGGCGAAGACAGAGATGGGAGGGAAGGAAATGGGCTAGGGTTTCGGCGGCTGAGGAGAGGGAGGGGATTCTGTTCCCCGATATCGACGCTCGGCCGTGCGATCAAAACCCTAGAAATCGGCTCAAGAGGGATCGAGAGTGAGGCCACTTTTCTGGCCCAAGCCCAGGTTGCGGCATGGGGAGGGGAAGTGCGCCCACGCGTGCGCACAAGGCCGTGGGCCGACCGGCAAGGGCCGGAAATAAGTCTATTTGAGGTCCCTCAGGCCGAAAAAAAGAGAATAAGTTCATTTTTAATGCTTTAGTTTTTTTCAGAAGCATTTACAATTATAGTTATTGAATGTGTTTATTTCTAAGCAAACCTAAAATGAATGATTTTCTTTCTTTTTCTAGTTAAATAATTATTAAATGATGTTTGTATTATTAAAATTAGCAATTAAGCTATGAAATTCCAAAGAGCGTAACTAAGCATGGAGAATTTAATAAAATTAAATTTAACCATGTCATTTTATTTCTCACACTTGCTTAACTTGTAAATTTATTTAACTATACACAAACCTACTTATTTATATTTTAATTAATTGCATATTTTTTTATCTGTATGCTTCCTGTTGCAACGCACGGGCATTTTGCTAGTAATACTAGTATACAAATTTAGCCTAACTGATCAAAGTTCATCACCATATATATTTAGATGGATCTGTCATACTGTCACTAAGGACTTGGAACACCAGAGCTAAGGTGCCGGTGCTTGCACGGATGCCGGTTGGAAACCCCCGCACTTCCCTTATATCCTCCGTTTCATGAAAAACTCAACCCTATCTACGAATCTGAATATACATGTGTTCAGATTAGTACCTATGATTTATTTATTTTTGGACATAGTAGTGTACCTCACGAGAACGGAGCAGGTCATGAGTGGTAGTCCGATGTGGTTGTGGATTGTGACGTTCTCTAGCTACTTTGTGCAGCGGAAAAGTTGATGCGCGATCGATCGCCAAGGCCAACTGGTAGCGATCATTCCCCCCCCCCTCCCCGCTCCCCCCTCCCTCCACCTGGTTTCCTTTTTTGACACCGCATTACTTTTCTATTTTAGTAAATTTATGCACATAAAGTTTATACACCTCAAGTTTACACATCTAAAGTTTAGAGACCAAAAGTTTATAAGTCAAAAGTTTATATATCCGATTCAAATTTGAATTTGAATTCAAATATTTTTTATATATAGTATTTCTATACATCTAAAGTTTACAGACCTAAAGTTTATAGACCTAAAGTTTATAAGTCAAAAGTTTATATACCCGTTTCAAATTTGAATTTGAATTATATATGATTTAAATTTGAATTTGAATTCAAATATTTTCTATATTCTATATATAGTATTTCTATACATCTAAAGTTTATACACCTAAATTTTATAGATCCAAAGTTTATAAGTCAAAAGTTTACATACCCGATTCAAATTTGAATTTGAATTCAAATTCGATTCAAATTTAAATTTAAATTCAAATTTTTTATATATAATATTTCTTTACATAAATTTTTCTAACTTTTGTTTTATAAAAATAATTTTGTGGTATACTGTAGTAGGGAAGGGGAAGAGAAGAAAGGAAGGAGGGAGGGGGAGAAAAGGGACGCATTAGCAGTCCCCCTTTGTGCAGTGCTGTGTTGCATTGGACCTTGGCAACTTTGAAATTAAATTTGAAAATGTACTGTTGATATATTTTTTCTTAGAAATATTTGGGATATAACTTTTTGTTAGAAATGTATCGTAGGTCTTGCACAACCGTTACGCGAGAATGATGTAAGCGTGACGAGTGACGATGTGGGCGGTCTTGCATGACGTAGGCGTGAGCACAGTCTCGCATGACGAAACAACAAGACTGAATGGTCTCGCACAATAAACACGTGAGAGCGAACGGCGGCTTGCCTAGTAATTATTAATAATTAGTTATTAATTATCCTAATTAGCGGTTAATTATATAATTAATAGCTAATCAGGATAGTTAAACAATTTGAAACGGCCCAACCATTCGGTCTCGCTAGCTGGTAATGCGGGGTTCCTAGTGCGTGCTCACGTGCCAACTCAAAAAGTAGCGCGCACGCGGCACGCCGACGTCCGCGTCGTCCTAGTCGGTAATTAGCGGTAATTATAGTAATTAGCATTTTAAAAATATATAAATAATTTATTTAGTTAGTAGTTTTAAAATACAGTTGAAAGTTTTAAATTTTAATTGAAAGCTTTCAAATCTTGAGTTAAAAGTTTTTGAATTTAAAGTTGAACATTTTTTAATTTGGAGTTGAAAGTTTTCAAATTTGTGATGAAAATTTTGAAATTTTGAGTTGAAAATTTTTGAAATTCAAGTTGAAAAGTTTCAAAAGTTTGAGTTGAAAGTTTTTGAAATTTGAATTGAAAGTTTATGAAATTTGAGTTGAAAGTTTTCAAAACTTGGGTTGAAAGTTTTCAGAATTTGAATTGAAAGTTTGAAATTGATCTAAAAATTTCGAAATTTGAGTTAAAATTTTTTAAATTTTGAATTTGAGTTGAATGTTTTAAATTTTGGATATATTTTTTTCATTTTTTCAGTGAAAGCCTTAAATGATATTGTAATAGTAAAAAAAATTAACTAAACGTGATACGCCTAATTACCAAAGAAAGGAAAATAAATCAAAACAAATGCGATAATGCTTACCGTCCGCCGTCCGGCCCAAGAAGAAATATCGGACGCTTCAGCAGGCCCACCTCCACTTTATCAGCCAGCCTTCTAGCTAACCTTATCCACTCCTTTTGCCCTCTCCCTCATCCACTCACTTCTCTCCCTCATCCACTCGTTCTCTGCCCCTCTCTCTCCTTTCTGTCTCTCACGAAGGACCAAAAGCGGCGCTGCTCGCTGCTCGTCGGCACGGTTGGGCCATAGCTGCCGTGAGCAGCTAGGCGTCCTCCCCGTGCGGCTCTCCGCAGGAACTCCGCGCGGCGTCGACGATGGCGGCTGCGAGCTCCGTGCGGCATCGACGACATGCGGACGCGGCTAAGCTCCACGGCATCGACGACAACGGTCGAGCTCCGTGCGGCGCTGAGGACGGTGACGGAGCTCCACGCGGCCGAGCTCCGTGCGGCGCCGACGAAGGCAGCCAAGCTCCGTGGGGCCGGCGACCATGCGTTGAAGAAGATGGAGCGTAGGTTTGTTTTGTTGGTGTTTTAGGGATGTTGCATTCTACTGTTAAGCTCGTTGCACTATGTGTATTAAGGTGTTTCATTTTGTTTTGATTTAATGTTGCATTGCAATCTATTGTATATGTTTTGTTGCACTCTATTTTATTCGTGTGTTTCATCCTTGTTTTATTGGATGTTGCATATGATGTACAATGTGTTTTCTTCGATGTTGCAGAGTAGAGTCCTGATGTTGCGAGTCGTGTTTTTTCATTGTTTCATCTGATTGAAACATTTCTCATCGAGTAATGAAACATTGAAACATTTTCTAGTGAAACATTATTTAATAAGTGATGAAACATCTGAAACAATTTTTTATATGTGGTGAAACACCGTCCGATTTTTTTGCCAAACATCAGACGTCCGATGCGTAGCGTTCTCCAAACAAATGATGTTAACTGTGTCTAATTATGTGTTAATCATTTTTTTGAACTAATGATGTTAATCTGCGCCTAATCACGCGCTAATCATGTTTGCTGTTTCTAACGCCTGCGGCTAATCACGTGCTAATCACGTTTTCAGTTTCTAACGACACCGCCGTACGCCGTTCTCTCGTTCGCTCCACGAGACACGTGTACGTACGCGCTAGGAAAGCAACTCGCGCGTATGCGCTAACTAGCAATCTCGATGCGAGTTATTTCGTCGCGCGATGCCGAGTTGTCTCGCTATTTGGTCGCATGACCCCGCGCGGAGATCGCTCATGTCGTCACGTCAAAAACAAATCACCAGTATATTTTCAAATTTAATTCGGCAACCTTATGCATCCACCCCCTCTGTTATCTGCACGATACTTTCGACTTTAGTACTGGAAATCGTTATTTGGAATTTCAAGGAACACGTTTATTCTTTTATTTTGAAATATTCCTCTCTTACACAGCATCCAACTGAGCTGAATTCTCAGTTGTTTGAACCGTGCACAATCATAAGATAGCAAACACATCACCTGTAGCAGGACAGATAGAACGAAAAAAGCAAGCAGCATATCATAGATGCAACCCAACAGGACAGTTGCAGAAAATGACTTCAAAATAGATTGGCTAGTCTTTAATCATCTAGCTGATGGTCCCCAGTTGGCCGATAAATCTGGCTTCACACTTCCATGGCTATTGTCGCTGCGGCCATCGGTATGGCAAGCTTCTTCCAGTGCCAAGGCATCTTTCAGTTGCTCCACTACTTCAGTCATTGTTGGCCTGTCATCAGACACCTCTTTTGTGCACATCAGTGCAATGTCCACAACCTTCCAGACTGAACCCATGTCATATGCCCCTTGGAGACGTGGGTCGACAATCGCACTGATTTCACCGTCGCTGGCCTTCTGTTTCACATACTTTACAACATGCCCAACGCCTGGGAGGATGGGTGGTTCGCCAGTTACAATCTCTAGCAAAACCACTCCAAAGCTGAACACATCGCTTTTCATGGTGAGCCTGCTGCTGAAGTAGTACCTACACAAAAATAATATTGAAGATTTGAGTATTTAGCCAGTGCTATGAAAAACTATTCTTGCAACTAGTGTTGAACACACAGTAATGTGAAGAATTGCGACATCGTTAGGTCCTTTCTCTTCACGATAATGCAACTGGAAGGTTTTGTGTTATCAATTTAAGGGAACAGATCGCAGATTGAAGCTTCATTGCTTCATTCAGTTAGTTGGTTGCAAGTGCAAATAATACTAAAGTTAAGTGAATGTGCTCAGGGACAAACTCTGGATCCATATAGCCTATGGTGCCAGCAGCAGTGACTGATATATGAGTTTGTGCTTCATTAATGTAAGACTTGGACAGTCCAAAATCAGAGATTTTGGCATGCATATCTTGCCCCAGTAGAATGTTGTGTGACTTCACATCTCTGTGTATTATAGGCAATACACACCCTGAATGCAGGTATCCCAGACCTGTATTAGAGATACACTGTCAAAAGGAGATTGAAACATATATATATACATATATGTATATATGTATATACATACCAATATACATATGTATATAGGTATATACATATATATGCTTGAAATACATGGTAAAAGATAAAATACAATGAAACACTTTAAACCTAACCTTGTGCAGCTTCATGCACAATTCTAGTGCGCTGTAGCCAGCTCATTGTTTGAACATTGGCCTTTTTACCTAAAAAATAACTATGATTTGTTAGTGCAGTGATACACACACACGGTGAAAACCATCAAATAATTGAAAACCCGTGAAAACCATATCTAAAAGTTTTATAAATTCATGAAAAAATTACTAGATATAGGTATAGGCATAAAATACATTCATACCAAATCTTAAGTTCAAAATCAACTTAATTTGAGAGAAACAAAAAAGACAAAGTTGAGGTGAATAGTAACAGAATACTATTCACCCGAAATTTATCTTTTTTGTTTCTCTCAAATAAAGTTGAGTTTAGACTTGAGATTTGGCATGAATGTATTTTATGCCTATACCTATCTCTAGTAATTTGTTCATGAATTTACAAAACTTTTAGATTTAGTTTTCACGGATTTTTACTTATTTGATGGTTTTCACCGACATTCCCCTATATATATATGTATGTATGTATATACATATATAAATGTGTATATACATATGTGTGTGTGTGTGTATATAGGATACCCATATGGGACTTCATGGTGCCCGGGCTCCAAGGTATAAAACACACAAATTCTCTCAAATTTTTAAAAATTTTCAAATTGTGAGTATATACCTAGATATATGAATTTGATTCATATAAATACCTAACAACAAAACAACTCAAACTCAACTTTATTTCACAATTCATTAACTTCTTTACTAACAAGTTCATTATTACATACCTAACGAATTATATGTTTGGATGTTATATACCTAGAACCAAAGTCTAACAAAAAAATAAGTTCAAACTTAGTTCAAACTTGTTTGAACTTGTTAGTAAAGAAGTTAATGTTTATATCTAAACATTTAAAAAAATTCATACTCAATCAAATTGGGTATATACTCAATTTGAATCTTGGAGCCCATACTCCATGTAGCACCAGTTAATTTACCTATATATATATATATATATATATATATATATATATATATAATTTATGTAATACCCTTCCATTTTTCAGTCTCCGAGTCATGTAAACTGAGGATAGTTGTACCGTGAATATTTAATTGGATGTTAACTCTGAACTCTACATTAACTTTTTACAGTTTATATAAAAACACAGCTTTAAGTCGCAAAGAGCTCAAACCTCTTAAATGATCAAACAGACTTCCATTAGGCATGTACTCATAAATAAGGGCTAAATGATTCTTGTTTGTGCAGTATCCAATCAACATGACCAGATATTTGTGGTGTACCGTTTTCAAGCTGTCAACCTACAACGTAAGAAATAATACGTCAAACAATCATAAAAAACCTAATTCCTATACAGTGAAAATTCGAATATATGGTTTAGGGTGTTAAACTTATCGTGCCAATAAAATTTTGGCAGCCTTTATTGTAATAATTTAAACTGGTAATAGCTCACAAAAAACCTGGGATCAGTCCAAAAGCTCAAGTTACATTAACTAGTTGAAATAAAATAAAGTACCTCAGCTAAAAATTCTCTTATTCCTTGTCCATGTACTGATTTTCGAGAACACATCTTGACAGCAACCTGAATACTGCTGCCTTGTAACTGACCAAGGTAGACTGGCCCAAATCCTCCTTCACCAATGCACTCTGAGAAATTGTTTGTTATCTTTACCAGATCCTCATATGTGAATTCATGATCATTGGACATCAGTATATGATCTTTGATGTCGACATGGCTTCCGGAGTTTGAAATTCCAGTAGGCTGCACACTATGAGGAATGTATTGGTGGACCAAACCTTCATGACAGGAGAAACATTGACAAATATCATATCTTTCTGTTATGAGCAGTAACCAAAACAAGTATGCAAATATGGAAGAAAACTATCCACATATATACCTAGTGTCATTTGTTGCTTCATTTTCTTCTGGCAGAAACAACATATTAGTATAGCTGATACCAATAACACTGCCGCTACGGGAGTCACTATAGCAACAGTTAGGACAAAAATATTTTTCTTCTTTGGTGATTTCCCATTACATGGATCACCATCGTTGGTGTCATATCTGAAAACAATGTAGCAATTAGTGATATAGACTGGATGGAAGGACTATGGGGATTCTTTTAGAACTTCCTATTAAACAAAGTCATATATAAATCAAAGTTATTGATCTCAAAAGGATCGTGCAATGAAAGAAATGACATGAAAGAAATGACTTTTGGTATCATGATGGTTCATTACGAGCAGAAGGAACTGTTAGCGTAGATAATTAAACAAACCTCAAGTTCAATGACCCTTTTGTGCATAATGCTTGAGGGATTGTTCCATCAAAATGATTTCCTGACAAGTCTCTGAAGAAAAAAAATCACCCAGATTATATGTACTTATACTAGCTTGGTTGTTCTGTCGATGATCAAAAAAGAAGAGTGAAATACACCGTTAGTACCTTAACTTGTGAGGTGGGTGCAATTTTATCACACATCTTGTAAAATGCTTAAACAAGTCACACATCTTGTTTTGGGGTGCAAATCAGATAAAGCATTTGTCGTATGGAGTGTTCGCAATGAAGATATATGCTATGTTAATTTGTTTTGTAAACATGGTCACACGATCCATAAATAATACAACGTGCAATACTATCGGTAGTAAAATCCAATTAAAGATGAATTTTGTTATTGATTGCCAAGCACAATATAGTTGTGTTCATTGAAAGAAGGGGAAGTAGCATATACATGAAAATATAAGTGTTAATTTGTAATTTTAATGCTTATCCTGCCCACATTGGTAAAAAATGCATGATGTTAGGTCAATATGGACTCCAATTTGAAAACAAACAATCCGTGTGAAAATTAACGTATTTGGTATCATTTACACCATCGAAGCAAGATACACCATCGAAGCAAGATGAGTGACTTGTTTGAGCAATTTGCGAGATGAGTGAATAAATTGCACCCACCTCGCAAGTTGTGATACCACCGGTACATTTTACTCAAAAAAAGAAAGACTCACAGAAGAACAAGGGATGATAAGCTTGTTAAAGAATCAGGTACTGATCCATTCAAATTGTTATTTGACAAATTCCTGCAATATAAGTCGTGATGTTTCCAGTTAAACATTTAGGATAACGAAATAAGTTAGAATACGATTTATTTTACTCACAAGTATCGGAGTGATTGGAGCAAGGAAAAATCAGCTAGCGGATACTGCACCATGTAAATTACTGTATGACAAGTCTCTGCGAAAGTCTTTGTGTTGTTAATATTTTTAGAAGAAACAAACTATTCAATGGAAATTTCAAAACCAAGACAACGAAGTAATCAATATACATATGTATTAACTTACAATGATATTATTTTGGATTCAACCCCGTCTTGCCTACATTGCAATCCAGTCCACAGAGATTCCTTGGGTAGACATGGGTCGCCCATCCAGTTCTTCTTCACTTGATATTGAGTTTTAATGGCCATTATGGCATCAACTAGACATTAAATCAAGTTTATATTCCATTCCATTATGTATATATAGGAGTATTCAATTGTGCAAAAATGTATACGAATATGCGATATATACTGGTTTTCAGTGAGGCAAAAACATCTGTTTCCACTCCTTAAGTCTATAAATAATTCTGTTAGATATATACTTTGTGATCTGACTAATTGTAGTTACATTCTAAACTCATCAAATTTCAGGTTAGAATAAATACATGACATAAATTAGTCAAGTGCATGTGTTTGTGACACCATATTTTCAAATATAATTTGTGAACATATGCCATCGGGAATTACAGATCAGTTACAGGCCGGCATAAACATTGCAATACTATTCAGAGCATGAATAATAAATATTGTTGTGATGTCTGCATCTTGGAGAAAGATGCTATCTAATGTTTTTGATTACAGGGAAAGAGAAAGAGGAGACAGAAGATTGGTGTCTCCTAATCAACAGACGGTCTAATGGACAGTTTAACATCACACATATCTTTGTATAGGTTGTCTACAGAATAAAATCGTTAATTATATGTGTCTATATATGTTAAATAGTTAAACATACAAGTTCTCCCTATAAATATGACATGGAAATATTTTATAGACAACAGACGTCTAAAATATTGTTTATGTTCTTAAGCTAATTTTAATGCTCTTTTATGCTCGCTATTTTCCTCAGATTTTGATGTCATGCATATTGTGACTTTTTGGTCAATTCTGAATAAATATTTTTGCCTTTGCACACCCTTTGGAATTTCCAGTAATTAAGGTGTCAAGAGCCCGGCAGAAATTTAAAGCCTGCAAGGCAGTAAATTACGCAAGCTAGGAAATTTTGGGAAGGTATCGGTGGTCTTGCATATAACAACATTTTTACAATCTATTTTCTTAATTAATATAATCAGGCCCATATATATATATATATATATATAGAGAGAGAGAGAGAGAGAGAGAGAGAGAGAGAGAGAGAGAGAGAGAGAGAGAGAGAGAGAGAGAGAGTAGTTACGGTCTTACGGAAGTAGTAGCTAAATTACACGAATATATAATTAATATTTGGCATATATATGTTACCATCGTCTGGAGAGGTGGCGCTGTCGTTACGTGGGATGCCAAAGTATATCTCGATGGCATTGAGCATGGGTGGTAGCACGGAGGTGTTGGTGGCGACTATTGAGATGTTACACAAACTGGCAACAATCGGGCTGTATGTTGGCTGCATGGAAGACAAACTTAGCGGGCTGTATTCCCACTTGTTCTTGCCGTAATATATGTCTAATTGACGTAGCTGCTGCTCAAAGTTGGCGAAGTGCAGGAAGTGAAAGTAGGTCCAATCGGTCGGCCAGTTTGGTGATTGAGTGATGTTGAGAGGGACAGAAGTGGCGGACGTGGTGACCGCGGTCCGGAGGACGTCTTCCGGAACATAGATGTAGTCATTTGAGTAGTAATTCATACCGCGGGTATCATTTGTAGAGATGTTATGCGACGGCGTGATATCGATGTAAACTTGTGACCACCAGAAACGGTCATGTGTATCGTTTGGGTACCTGAAAAGAGGTAATACATATCATTTGTAGAGACCTTAACCCATATGTTGATCTTTATTTTCCAAAAAGAACTATTGATTGTTTCAAACTTTTTTTTCGAATAATGTAGATATTACTAATATATATATGAAACAATAAATTTTAATCTAGAAAAGTATGAAAATTCATTTAAAATTATTACAGTAAATGTTTCCTTAACTTTATTATACTAGAGTTGCAGATTTCATTTATATCGTTCATATTTTGTCGATCTATTTATTGCGCAAGTTTAGTTGGCTGACGATGGTTAAACAAATCACTTAACTCATAAATAACCTATACTAGAAAAAACTATTCTTCCAAACATAAGCATTTTTTTAGGCGGGTAGATCTTTCGAAGCTAAATGGCCACCTACGAAAATAACAACCGTGAGATGAGATAGTTGTTCACCTGTGAAAATAGATTTTCGCATACGGATCTCTTAAGAGGTCCGCATGCAAAAATAAAGGTACTTTTGCAGGCGGACCTATTAAGTGACCCGTCTACAAAAAGATAAAAGCATCTTAAAAACTGCCACGCAGCCAAAATTTGATAAAAGCATCTTAAAAACTACCACGCAGCCAAAATTTTCTAAGTCCCTCTACCTCTCTCCCCTCCCACCTCTCCCTCCCCCCTCCCGCCTCGGCTGGAGGCGGCTACCAGGCGGTGGCGGCTGCGTTGCACCCCGACGCATTGGTCGGAGGAAGGGGGAAGGCAGTGGCGGCTCCCCTCACTCCTTCCCTCCCAGATTTGGCTAGAGGGGGGGGGGGAGGGGGAGGCCGCCGGCCGGTGGCGCGGGGCGGACGGTGACGGGGCACGGCCGTGCGGCGGCGGCGGCGGCATGCAGCGGCGGAGGAAGGAGGTCGGCAGCGGTGCTCCCACCCCCCAGATCCGGCCGACGGCGGCCCTTTCACTCCCCTCCCCTTCCCTCCCAGATCCGGTTGCATCGTCGGGAGGGCGGTGACGGCGACTGCATGCAACGGCGGAGACCGGAGGTCGGCGGCGGCGCTCCACTCCCCTCCCGGGTCTGGCTACGTTGTGGGGAGGCCGGCACCGACAGCGGCGGCCGCATGTAGTGGCTGAGGCGGTAGGTAGGCGGCAGCAGCGGCGGCGGAGGCAGCGCAGAGGCAGGAGGTCGGCGGCGGTGCAGCTCCCCTCCCCTCCCTCTCCCTCCCAAAACCCTAGTGGCGGCACAGCTCGTGGTGGCGGTGGTCGGAGGGGAGGGCGGCGGCGGGTAAGATTGGGGGCGGCGATTTTTTTTACGCTAAAAATATTTTCGTAGGCGGGTGGATTTAGATGCCTGCAAAAATTATTGATTTTCACAGGCCTTTGAATGTAGGCGGAGGTTATGGCCGCCCACAAAAATATGTTCTGGCCTCCTATAAAAATGTTTTTTTTAAGTAGTGAACAAGAGTGGGATATTTGTAAGTACCCTTCCAGAAACTTGTGGGTTCTTTTTTTAGTTTGATTTTTTTTCGGAACATTTACATATCACTGAGCTGCACGGTTCTAAAATAGCATGCATGCATATCACAGCGGTGACAATGCAATCATGGAAATACTGCGGTCTGGAAAGATTCCATTTTGTTAAAACTATTTTATCGGAGCTTACTTTACTCTTTAAACTGTTTTTCTTCCTTCACCTCATTCTTGAATTTCTAATAATATCTTATAAGAATAATTGTATCTATACCATTTTAAATTGAATTTGTACTAACAAATACCATAAAAACTTTGTTTTTCCACTCTATCAAACTTCGATTAGCCATGTCATTTGGGTGATGCAACCTCTGCTGCATATATAGTCCAAAGGGATGGTGTACCGGAGGAAGTTAAAAATGAGACACAAAATTTGAGATAGATGAGCATTCTTTCATTCATCCTCTTCCCTTCCTTTTATAGTGCACAAGGAACCTCCTCCCCTCTATATAGGTATAGCCACGGAGGGACAAACCTCCTCCCCTTCATAATGATAGGGATTGAGTCCGGAAATGCTGGCTACCAAGCGACCCGTGGGGGTGGAGCAGATTGGGCGCTCCCCCCGCGCGCCCCACCCCCCACGCGCGTGATGCAGGCGCCTAGCCCCACCACGTTCTTTGCCCCCACCTGTCATGTGTCTCCACCACATACTCCATTGTAACAAATCATCCACATATTTTGGAAACCCTCTATTAAGGGAATTTGTTTTATTTTTTGTTCCAGCAAAAATGTTTCACCTAGTGTAGTCACAATGTTTCACTATCTATATATCTAATGTTACAGTGAACTGAAACATTCTTTCGCTATTTGCTGAAACATTGTTTTTACATAAGGTGAAACAACACCCGATTTAAACGATTGAAATATTTTTGATCTAGTTAGTGAAACAATTCCGATATACTGGTGGAACATCGTGCAACATTTAAAAAAATCAATAATAAGCTAAAAAATATTTTCGTTGGAATATATCCATGTGTAGTCTTGTTTTGAAGATTTAATTGCAACGAATTTAATGGTGCAATTGATTCATGATTTGGATAAATAATTTAAGAGAAAAATTAGTTTAAAATAGTTTTGCACATATGCGTGGCGTTGACATAATGCTGATGTCAACGCCCGATTTTTGCAGATTTGGATCGGGCGACCGATCCCTAGTCCCTTCCGATTGAGTCGGTATTTAAACCACACAATTGTTGGATATGGCAACTATCTCTCAAAGCCATACACATTAATAGGAGGCTTTGTATAGTGCAAAGTAACATGCATTAATCCCTCCCTCCTGTCATATTCTTTGAAATTTCTCATCTAAGGGTTCAATATCTCTTAAATTACTGGAAATAATTACTATCATTTAATCAAGGAATTAGTCTATATGCATCCCCATTCAAAGTTTCCAACTTTCTGAGATATACTTTTGCAATCCACTATCATACCGGGATATGTATGTAAAGTTGTAAACTAGGGAAAGTTAGTGGCACTAGTTGCATTGTTGAGTATGCCAAATGGTCTGAATGAGTATTCTACTTCTCACATAGGACTACTCGTCCCTTCACACGATATGGATATTACTTGCAACTATGGCATTAGTAATTCTTCCAACATCGTTTTATTTTCACTACCAAAACACCAATTAAAAATAAATGTAAAATATAACACAGGGTATATATGTCAACATTATAAAAGTCACCATAAGAACTGGGTTGGATTCTTGTTAGGGGATATTTTGCCTGGTCTGGACAGTTAAGGGTCGTGTTTCAGAGCTAAAGGCTAATTTCTAGGCTCAGGCTCAAGTTGAATGGGGGTACAATTGACTTCACTCGTTCTCTTCAAATAAAGAACCACTTGTGGAACTCCGATGTGGCAGTTGTTTTAGGTCTTATTGACGGGATTGACTAGCACTTCACACATATAAACATATCATGTTCATCATGAGACACTGAAATATCGGTCAAGATATCTCCACACATTGAAAACTAAATCTTTTGGCTTGAGTAAATAAATCCATGCAATATCCTGCCCGTCCATATATCTATCCATCCACTTCTAATTTAAAAAACTATTTTCAAGGACAATACCCACATTTTACTTCACATTTTATTAATAGGCCGTCTATATAAACCCCCCCCCCCCCTTCCCCCTTTTACAGTATGTTAGGAGGGCTCGTGGTCACAGACAGTCTTTGCCTCTAGAAATCGATTTTTAATGGAGGATTAGACAACCACCTATAAAATTATAGCTTCATTTCTAGAGGCCCTTATTTTCAAAGGTAGTTGTTTTAACTAATTAATTGTCAAAATAATCCATTTTTACATACAATTGTCTTAATATGATCGTATGCCGAAATGATTTTCACATGTCATGTTAGGTCAATAGCTAGCATCTGAAAATGCATTTCTTGAGACGATTGCTGTTTACCTCTATGTGAAAACGCACCAATTCTACAGACCTTCGTTAAAGGGCTATTGGCTCAACCGCATATACAAATGTATTTTGGCTATTTGTATAAATGTTTTTATTAGTAATGATTCATCTCCATACAACCATCTAAGTGTGTGTGTGTGCGCGCGCGCGCGCGTGCGTGCGTGCGTGTGTGTACACACTAATTGCACAATATAAGAAAGCTCCCATGTTAACCAGAAATAAACATCAAGTTCTTAATTACATGGATTGTATTGCTGTGACTTATGACTGTACTTAGGAGAATATTTGTGCTCAACAAAACATGCCATTAAAAATATCATGGACTCTTTTAGCATTTAATTTACAACCATTCCTATGTTAATTCGAAAAACAATGAATAAATGTGAGGTGCAAAGTTAGAATTTTTTAGATTAAAACAAGCGTCCATGTTAGCTACAAATTCAACTTACTAATCCCAAACTTTAGAATAATTAAATTAATAAAAATATACTACAATTGAGGCTTCAATCCATGTATACAACTTGCTACTTAATTATTAGTTCCGAATTATAGAATCATTAAATCAGGAAAAATACTATTTGGTTGAGAGTCCAATTCATTTTGCTCGTTATTACTTATTAATTCCAAATTTCTTAATTATTAACTCATGAAAATGCTATAATGGGGTATAACTTATTACTGCTTATAAACTCTGAAATCAATATTATTAATTATGGAAAATGCATTGAGACCTAAACCGAGTACACTTCTTTTTTTACAATTTTTCGAACTGCTTGTTAGTCAAGATTTAAAAACTACTCCCTCTATCTTATAATATAAGGCGCGGTCAAAATTGGTATGATCTCCCAAACTAATTTTTAATTTATAATTTTTCATATACTATAATGTAGCAACAAAATTATAACCATGTGAAAGTAAATTTAAATGTCAATCCAATGCTACATTTCATATTATACTAAATGTTTGTCAAATGTTTTAAAGGTCAAATCTTGGAATACGTGTGCGTCTTATATTATGGGATGGAGGGAGTAAAATCTAGAGTAAACAACTCCACAAGTACTACTTTATATATATATTCATCAATTCTGAATTTCATATAATTACTGAATTAAGAAAATATAATGCAACAGAAAAGGTATAATATGTGGATACTGTTCTTTTCTTGCAAATACTGTTTTCAAAATTTATAACTATAAAAAACTAAATTATTTTGCACTGGATACTTAAAAAAAAAAGGCAAATTTTACAAAAAAAAAAGGTCGTGGGGCAGTGTGGACTGAGGAAGAGAGAAAAGGGAGAGCTAACGTGTGGGCCTACGGGTATTCCTAACATTTCACATAATATTTCTCCTATTCAACCGAAAACAAATATTTTACTGAGTGTGATCCTTAGTAAATATTTAATTTTTAAGAGTGCATTCCCTCCAAAACTTTACTGTTGCGGTGTCTTATAGCTAAAATCGTAAAGTCACAATGTCCTATAGAAAGCTACATGACACTGTAATTTTACGGTTTTAACTATAAAACACCGTAATAGTAAAGTTTTGGAGGGAAGGCGCTCTTAAAGATTCTGCAACACGTAAGTTTGTGCGAGCACAGATGATGTTAGTGCAAATTAACACGGAAATTAAATGACTGATCGACAAGTTGCTAGACCTGAGGGTATTGGCCGCCCCGCCCATGTTGATGCGTGTGACGAGCCCAAGCGATTGGTTCGCCGTGGCGTCGGTGTACATGTCGCTGCCCATCGGCCTCAGCTCCAGCGATGAGATGAACGGAGTCCCATGGCCGGTGTCCAGCAGGCACACCGACAGCGAGCTGGCCACGGTGACGGCGATCGCTTCGGCCGTATATGGTATCGCAGCGTCGGAGACGGTGACCTTGTACCAGAAGTCGAGGCCGATGTTCAAGTCGAACTTCACCGGCTTGACCGCGAGGCTCTTGCCCCCGCCGTCGTAGTCGCCGTGCATGAACCGTGCCCTGACGAGGTACTTTCGGCCTCTCGCGGCAGAGGGGATGGTGTAGCAGTTCCGGCCGCCGGACGGGAAGCTCCTCAGGCTTCGATCTGCCTTGTATTGCCATGGGTACCCTGAAGAAATGTCGTGCTTTTCTCCGGTTGCTATGTACGCGTCATCGGAGACGTACGAGATGTTGGTGACCATGTCGACGTGTGGAGGGTCACTTAGCCCACAGTCGATGCTCACGAACCCTGATTCAATTCAGAGACGATGTTAATTCAAACTGCATGCATAAAACCACGTACTTCCTCCGTCCCAAAATGTAGGATTTTTTAGGTTGGCACAGGTTAAAATAGTAGGTGAGAATTGGTTGAAAAGAAAAGGTAGATGAAGAAGAATGGTTGTGATTGGTTGAGAGGAGTAGATAGGTGGAGAAATAGTTTCATTTTAGGACAATGTACAATGCTAAAAATAACTACATTTTGGAACAGAGGTAGTATGTAAGTAACAATAATATTAATTAGGGTTCAACTGTAGCAGAAGAATCAAAGGGGCATATATACGTATCAGTTTATCACTATCTCTACTATTATAAAAGTTGAAGATTTTTGCTGGTACTTTGGTACGTCATCTGTGTATGAGTTGGTTTTTAAGTTTGTTCGATTTTGAAAATACAGATCTGTATTTGAGTTGGATTTTAAGTTCATCCATGGATGAGTTGTATAACAAATCTCTTTAAAATAAACTCACATGTTAACTTGACATTCTTTTATAGAAAATATATATCCAAGCGAATTCTCACGATGAATTTCACAATGAAAAATAATAAGATTAAGATAGCCTTCATCTGTTATAACGCACGCATATTTTTCTAGTATATATGTATGTGTGTGTGTGTGTGTATATATATATATATATATATATATATATATATATATATATATATATATATATATATATATATATATATATATATATATATATATATATATATATATATATATATATATATATATATATATATATATATATATATATATATATATATATATATATATATATATATATATATATATTATAGTCTCTACTTCTGTACGTACGTACCTAGATTATCGGGCTCTGCATGTACGTACACATGCATCAGTAGCGTAGCATGAACAACTGCAAGCAATAACATCCTCATTCTTCTCCAGACATGCATATTCCTTCAGGGAGAGCTCGATCCAACCTATCGATCTTATCCTACCGTCGCGGTTTTGGATGCACTGTACCTAGCTCTCACACATATATATAGTAGAGCTGGCTATCAAATTTGGCTATCGGTTCAAAATACCATGTGCAACGTAGATAATTTACACCCTGTTGGTTGGATCCTTAATTATTTGTACTGTTTGTCATATGGATGTATATTATGGCTAATTAATGAAGTGTACAACTCTTCTTGTTGGCCACTTGGCCATGTACCTTTGACCACCATTTATTCTAATGGATATAAGGTAGAGTCTCTACCTTTTTGCGTATAAAAAAAGGGTACAACTTGATTTCGACTCAATTAACAACAGATTTGACCCTTTGATTCCACGCGATCGAATGGCCAAGGATGTTGTCCGGCAGATCAGGGTACCACTTTTGTTTCTTAACTAGGAAGTAGGAAGGTAGCCCGCGCATATGTGCGGGCATCTTATTTAACTATATTAGAAATTTGATTTGGAATGTTTATGATTATTCTATTGTAAACATCTTTAATTTTTTAATAATTTGTGTGGTGTTTCTCTGAATGCTAGTAGCCATCGCTAGCATATAAATTCTAAACTAAAATTACTTAAAGCCGTGTAAATTTGGTTTTATAAGAAAAATATATATGAAACTATATATCACTTCTGCATAATGCATTTCTTTTTTTAATATTTAGCATATCTTATTTTTGCGCTTTCTAACCTATGAGTAACAAATTTTCTTTTGTATACTATATATGTTTTTATGAATTTTAGGATGTGTTAATTGAAGATATTTTCTATTAAAAATATGGCTAATACGACTACGTTATCTAATTAAATGAGCTTAATATCTTGAAATATTGATTTAATTGTAAGTATATAGTATTGCACTATGGTTTAGTAGTAAAAATTTTCTAAATCAGAAAATATATTAGAAAATGAGACTTTATCGCTCTCAAGTTGTAGTTTAGGGCTGTATATACTTCGACTGAAATTATGTTAGATTTTGTTTCCAACATAATACCGAAAAAGTCAAACTTTCTATTATATTTTATTTAAAATTTTAGTTATTTTCATTGTATCAGTACTCCTAAAATATTTGAACATTGCTATTTAAAATGGGTTTCAAATTAAAAAAAAGTTAAATTTAGAAGAAAAAAAGTTCAGTCTTCAATTATTTTTATCTTTTTTTTCTATATTTCCATTCCATCAAGCATCCCTTAACTGTTTTGATCTCTGCAATTTGGTATGGAAATATAAGTGGGTTAAGGCCATACAACTTGACATGGGATAAAGGTATCCCTTAATTGTTTTCAATCTATAGTCTATGACAAATAGATCCTAGACGGGGTACACGTTATGACATGAAAAAATGATATAATTGAAAGTTTTTTTCTCTAATCTATTGGTGACATCAGATATCATATGCATAATTTAGATGTTATGATCATATTAGGAACGTCTATTTATCTCTGAAAAGATCATTTATTCATAAAAACGCATCTAAGATGAAGTATAAGTAAATAGCCCCTATTTGAATGTTAAGACAAATTAACTATTTCCACTGTTGAGGAAAAATATATCAATATTATCAATATTTACAACACCAAATTATTTTTACTAAATTCATAATTGAATATGTTTTTTATAATATAATTGCTTTGTGTTCAAAATGTTACTATGTTTTTTATAAACTAATTCAAGTACTTTGACATAGACAAAACTTAAAATGACATGTAATCTATAACATAAGTAGTTGGAAGAAGATCATTAGATATTTAGCATGGTATAAATAATGGGTTGACCGTTTATTAAAAACATAAGGTGGGATATTTAAATTTTTAATTAGAAATTTTAGTATTTTATTTTATTTATTGGGCTTCAAGTTGGATAGATGTGGTCCACAATGTATTACATTATTTATTTAATTGAATATTACAATAGTTTAGAAAGATCATAAATTGAATATAAGATTTAAAAATTTACGATTATTTTAAAGCCTAATTTATGTTGTTTCTATAAGTGCTAGCTTGAGGAGAAAGAGAAGAGAAGCACATGACAGAGAAAAAGCTGGCTAGACTTGTTAGGCCGAGTCCATTTGTGGGTGTTTTTTTCCATAAAGATAATTTTGGATTTAGTTTCTATGGAGATAAAAAGAACAGAGAATGAATGGCAGGTAGAGAGGAACGGGACAAACAGGAGGGAGGGAGTTTTGAGATTTTCTTTTAAAGATAGATCTAACCATATAAGATAGTGGATCCATTGATTCAAGTGGAAACCGATGGTTAGATGTTTTGTTTTCATTTGTCACACTTATAGATTTTTTTTAATTTATTAGAGTCTCACGTGGCGATCGACTTAGAAGCGTATATGGGCGTACCAATAGGCCTAGACATTTGTAGTTAGAACGGTTGCATGATCTAATTTTTAGATAACGAAATATGAGCAATATGGATTTTGAATTTTTATTTAATTATAAATAACACAGCAATTAACAAAAACTGAGAATAAAATTGTAACTTGAGAGTTATGATCATTTAGATGTCTGAATTATTTTTTTTTGTATATTGAGTGTTAATTATAAAATAGGATAAGTTAGCTAGAAAATAGGAGAAGAGGGGAGATTCGAAGTGTGGAAAGAGTACGTACGGTGTTTTTTTACCTCATGTACATAAGGTGTTGGTGGTAGGGATACCAGATTTATTTTCTTTGAGATAGACGTACGCAAAGGTACACCGGGACATGAAGTGACGTGGGATTATTTAAGAGATAAATTGATTTGGTATTTTTTTTAATAAAGATCTAATGGTTAAAAATAATGGGTCCACCAAATTAAATGAAAACGGATGATTAAATGTTTTGTTTTTTCTTAGAATTTATAGGATTTATTAAAACGCCACGTGACGGTCTAGGAACGTTTCTAGGAGCACCACATGACACCTTAGGAGCGTGTCAGAGATATGGGCCCGGGGGTATGTGGAGTAAAGGAGAGGTGCTTTCCTTTCCAGCCACGTGGCTCTGCGAGCTGGTCCCACTCACATACCTCGTGAATCGCTAAGGCGATGGGGAGAGCCTCGGGGGTCGACGACACCCCCTCGGGGGTGACGTCACCCCCTCGGGCTCTCCCGTTGTTTCACCCCGAGGCCCCCCTCTGGGGGCCGCGTGGCAGGGGGAGAGTGTGAGAGGGGGATCCAGGCTAGACGGCCATAAGTGTGCAGCGCCCCAACCGTCCCTCGCTGCATTTAATGCGACGAGGGCAGACGTGCGGCGCGCCCGACTGACCCCTGTCAGTCAGATGCGACCGGTCTGTGACCGGTCCGTTGCCGGTCACAGCCGATTGGGCGGGCGGCCGTGCCCCCACGTCGCCTCTATCTCCGCGGAGTGGCGGTAGGTATGCCCCGTCACATCCGGACGCCGCTCGAAGCAGGGCTGCCGCAAGTCCTCACTCGTTTATGAGGGAATGACAGGGCTATCCCCCGTGTCAGGCGGGGGCTACCACTGTGTATCCTTTTTCCTCTTACAAGCAATGAATTTTTGTATACTTTTACGCAAAGACCGTTTTTTCCCTTCCTCTGGCTTGTCCTGGTCTAAGGGGTAATCTGCGTTTGCTCTGAATCCTAAGTGCTGTGAGGCGGCCTGGAAACCTCGAAAGGGAGCACGAACGCGGGCCGTGCCCCGGGTTGCGCCGAACCCCGGAGGATCGGAAGGGCCTACACATGGCCGTCCCCGACCCCCGGTCGACGCGGCCTCGGTCTGGCCAGTCCCGCTAAGCGGCTCCCTCGGAGCAGTGGTCTTGCCCATCACCGCTTAGGTGCCCTGGACCAAACGCGGATTCACCGTCTCGCTAGAACGAGCCCGAGGGGGGATGGGGTCAAAGCGGCGTCTCGATCACGGACTGATTATACCCTTTTCCCCTGGTTTTTTGTTCTCTCTATATCACAGACATTCAGTGGAAGAAGCAATGAATAGAAGAAGCAAAAGGGGAAAAGGAGCTAAGGAAGTTTCAATTGCAAAACAAGACAGGATGGCACGACGGCCTAAATACAAGAAGTGCCCGCTGCGGGCACGCAACAAAAGGGAATTGAAGGCATGGATAGTCACGGGGTGCCCGGCCCTCCGAGGCCGGCGCCGCTGACGACGTCGTCTCAGTCTTCGTCGCTATCGTCACCCCCGCTCCCGCTTTCCTCGTCCGAGGCGAGCCCGGAGATGAAGCGGGGGGCCGATCCCTCGAAGCCCGAGACAATCGCGTTGGCTGCCTCTCTAACTTGCTCCCGGGCCCTCGCTTCAGTTCCCGGGGGAAAATCTTCAAGTGTGCGCCACGGCATGAAGTCAGGGTCGCGCGCTTGATGACTTGCAAGAACCAGCTCCACCGCGGCCCGTGGCAAAGAGGCTGACAAGGACTTTATGGTCTCGCCGACCTCCTCCTCCAGTCTCTCCAGGCCCGCCGCCAGCCCGTCCAGCCGGAGCGCGAGCGCTGGCTGTGTGGGTGGAAGTCCGCTATACCGGCGCACGGAGACGCCGACTCGGCACCCCGCGCGCTCCAGCCGGGCGACGGCATCGGAGAGCTGCCTGGGCCCGAGTTCGTTGGTGAGGCGGAGGGCCGCAATCCCCCCAGCCTGATCTTGCACCAGGCGCTCCAGGTCGGCGAGGGTACTCTGAGCCTTGGCGAGCTCGCCCGCTAACCCCGCGCCGCCGGGTGGCCCGCCGGCTGCCAGGTCCTTCTCCCGGGCCTCCAGTTCGGAAGCCCTCGCCGCTATCGCCGCGCGCTCGGCGCGAGCGCTCTCCAGATGCCGGGCCTCGCGCCCGGCAACAGCTTCCTCGCATTTCGCGAGCCGCTCGCCCAGCCGGCGCAAGGCTACCTCGCGGCGGTTTACCTCGGCTTCGCGCTCGGCGAGTGCGGCGTCCCGTTCCCGGCACGCCTCTTCCTGCAGCCGTAGCTCTTCCGCGCGGCGGTCCGCGGAAGCTTCCGCGGCAAGAGTGATCCGGTCACGCTCAGCCGCGGCCTCTTCACGAAGGCGAAGGGAGGCCTCCGCTTCCGCCGCCGTTCTCTCGTGGGCGGCCAAGGTAGACTACCGCTGATCCAGCAGGCGTGCTCGCTCCTCCAGCTCCTGGGCCCGCTGCGTCTGTTCCTGGCCGCGCGTGTTTTGTTCGCGCTGGCTCCGATCAAGGACCTCAATCCGCCGACGGATCATTGCTTCAAACTCCTGCACGGAGCGGGCACGATCGTCCAGGGCCCTGCGTTCAGCCTCGAGTGCCGCAGTCCAGGCCCGCAACGAGGCGTCGGCCTCCGATGCCCGCCGCTCGTGGGCAGCGGCCACGTCAAGGATGCCACGCGCATCCCTGACCCTCTCCGCCAGGTCCTTGGCATGGGCCTCGTACTGAAGGTGGATGTCGCCCAGCGCTTTGTCGAGGGCGCTTAAGGCGATCAGCGCCGCCTGCCGCTCCTCCTCCGTCTCCCGCATGACGGAGTCCAGCACCTCCTCGCGGGCCTAGATTTCGGCTAGGTGGGCTTGGTGCTTTTTGCGCCCCACCCTCACCATGTCCTCCACGGCGCGGCGCCCCTTGTCGACTCATGCGCGGTCCGCTGCGAGTTGAGCCCACTCGGCATCCAGGGCCATCCGCTCTTCCGCCAGGGCTTGAACTTGGGTATTGAGCCCCTCCCGGATAGTGGAGTCGGCGGCGGCGAGCACCTGCAGAAGTGGCTCCATGCTCGCCGGGGACGTCGAAGAAAAGCCCGCGGTTCGCCCCCGGGACGACGGAGTGCTGCTGGACCCCCCGCGAGACTAGGGGCTGCTCTCGGCCCCCCTTCTGCGAGGCCAGCCCCGAGGGCGCCCCAAGCACAAGGGAGAGCGGCTGTCCTTTTCGCCCCCCGCTTCCAGTCCTCTGGTTGATTCGGCCTCGGCCTTGGGCTCAGGACCGCCCCCAGCCTCGCCCTCAACCTCGGGCTCATGACCACCCTCACCAACCGATCCTGGGTGGCGCTCCGCATAGACCCCGGTCTCGGAGTCGCCCCCGGGAGGGGCATCGTCGCCACCGTCACCCACGGTAGGTCGAGTCCCGACTGAGGGTCGCTCGGGATCGGGCCCGGTACGCGTCCTGTGGACCCCACCGCGAGGTTGCGAAGACCCCGCGGCCTTAGATTGGCCAGGCCCGAACCTCTCCGGTTGTACGGGTTTCGTCCCCCGCGAGGGGTCCGACCCCGAGGTCCCCTGAGAAGGAATCTCGCTACAAGAGAACCCTAATCGCGTTAACAAAAGAAAAAGAAAATAAGGGAACGAGAGGCCGAGCTAGGTGAGAGCACCGAAGTGGGCGCCAGCGATTGTACCTGCGGGGGGGGGGGGGGGGGCGGTTGAAGGTCCACTTGGGGGGCTCGATGAAGCTCCCTCGGCACGGCTCCATTTGCCCTATCTTCCAGAGCCGTTTCTTCTTCCGTCCGGTCTTGGGCTCGGCAGGTCGCTTGTGGCCCGCCGGTGGAAGATCTGTCGCGCGCTCGGCGCCTCCTCTGCGCGGGGGAGAGGGCGGCCGAAATTCGTCCGCCTTCCGCTTCCCCTTCGGGTCGCTGGCCGGGTCATCTCCGGATCCGCGGCCCGGGCCGGGCGCCCATGAACCGCCACCACCGCCTGGACCGCTTGACCGGCTCCCGCCCACGGACGCGCCGCCACCACCAGCGCTACCAGCGCTACCGCTGGCGCCCCCTCGGCCGGGTCGGCCCCTGCCAGCACCGACGACCGACATCACGGCTAAGATGCTCTCCCGGTCACGGTCGCAGCAGAGGGGGAGGATCCCATCCGGGATCAGTGTTTGCTCGGCGGAGTCCAGGCCCAGCACACACCGGATCACCATCTTGGCGTCCTCCTCGCCCCAGTCCCAACGCTCGCCCGCATGCGTGCGCATGGGGTCGTTGGGGCCAGTATACTCCCACGCGCCACGGGATCGTTCCTGGAGAGGGGCGATACGGCGGCGAAAGTAGTCGCCGAAGACCATTGCCCCCGTAAGGCCCAAGCTTCGCAGGCCCCTGAGACGATCCCACACCGCGTCATATTCTTCGCCCAGCTCCGAAGCCGCCAGCCATGCGGCGGATCTCTCGGGAGGACCGGCGGGAACTCGAAGTCGTGGGTGATCCAGCAGCGCGGTGTAGAACTAGTCTTTCTTCCAGTCCTCCCATTTCTTGCGGAGGTGGCTCTCGATGTACTGCCCCGCCGTGCCTGGTCAGGGCTGGAAGTAGCATCCCCCCACCACCGCACCCTGTAACAGCTGCGGGACGAAGAAGGCCTGGAACAACCGCATCATCGGTCGCACCCCGATGAACATCTCGCACAGGTATGCAAAGATGCTCAGTGTCATCACGGCGTTGGGCGCAAGATGCATGGCATGGATTTCGTAGAAGTCCAGAACCTCATGAAAAAATCGGGAGAAAGGCGAAATCAATCCCGCCATGGCGAAGGACAAGAGGTGCACGGACCGCTCCGGATATTGCGGCCACGGCCGTGACTCCCCCGCCCTCACGATGGCACCGTCCGGCATGATTTTGCGGGGGAGGCTAAGGTGTCTGTCTGCCGTGATGCGGGAAGAAGGGAGCACTGTGTCGCCGGCGTCTTGAGCCATGGTGGCCGGCGGAGCAATGGCAGAAGGCGTGGCGCGCAAAGCTGCGTGGAGCGGCGAGAGTGTTAGGGTTCGAGAAGCGAGAGGACGAGTCGGCGGTTGGCGAAAGGAAGGAGGAGAGGTCCCTGCCTCCACTCCCTTTTAATCCTCGCCTCATCCGCGCTCGCCTCCTCGTTTCGCGCCCTCATAATTGCCCCCACACCCGCAGTTGTCTCTCCGTTTCTCACGCCCGCTCACCACGTCGCCCATCTTGTCCGTGTCCCACCTTTAGTGTGCCTGTCAGCGGCGCACTCGAGGTGGAATGCGCAACGGCTATGAGCACAAGCTGAGCGAACCGTCACCACAACCGCCGTAGGAATAGCGGGCGAAGTAATCGAGGCGTGGTCTAACCGATCCCCCGGTTATCGCGTCCCAAGCATCCTCATCATTAGCGCGGTCAGAGGCGGCCGAACCGCCGCTATGGTTGGCCCGCCAATCTGGCCGCTCGGCAATGTTCCTTTAGACTCCCCGCCAGGCCCACGACCCCAGCTAAGGAGGTCGTGAGGCACCATGTCAGACCGATCCCAGGAGGCCCACGTCTGACATGGCGCCGGGGGTTACTGTCAGAGATATGGGCCCGGGGGTATGTGGAGTAAAGGAGAGGTGCTTTCCTTTCCAGCCACGTGGCTCTGCGAGCTGGTCCCACTCACATACCTCATGAATCGCTAAGGCGATGGGGAGAGCCTCGGGGGTGACGACACCCCCTCGGGGGTGACGTCACCCCCTCGGGCTCTCCCGTTGTTTCACCCCGAGGCCCCCCTCCGGGGGCCGCGTGGCAGGGGGAGAGTGTGAGAGGGGGATCCAGGCTGGACGGCCATAAGTGTGCAGCGCCCCAACCGTCCCTCGCTACATTTAATGTGACGAGGGCAGACGTGCGGCGCGCCCGACTGACCCCTGTCAGTCGGATGCGACCGGTCTGTGACCGGTCCGTTGCCGGTCATAGCCGATTGGGCGGGCGGCCGTGCCCCCACGTCGCCTCTGTCTCCGCGGAGTGGCGGTAGGTATGCCCCGTCACATCCGGACGCCGCTCGAAGCAGGGCTGCCGCAAGTCCTCACTCGTTTATGAGGGAATGACAGGGCTGTCCCCCGTGTCAGGCGGGAGACGGCGCTGGGCCCCACTCAAGGACCGATCGATGCTTAGCTTCCAGCAGAAGGCACGGGTTGAAACCCGGTCGCAGTAGTGAGAAGGGCCCCCCCTTCCTTCCGATGGAGGGGGAGGGTAGAGACGGTGCATGTGGTATCCCCTTAAGCTATAAAAAGACGACCTTGCCCACCAAAAAAAAGAGAGGGAAGAAGAGGGGAGAGAGGGAGGAAAAACCTGAACTCTAGGAGAGCGCTTTCCGGAGCAAGGGGAGCCTTGTAAAACTCACTGATAATCCCAAACACAGGAGTAGGGTATTACGCTCCAGAGCGGCCTGAACCTGTATAATCCAATTGTGTGCTAGCTAACCGGGGATCTGAGGGACGAACACGCGACTTCCGGGAGACGAGCCTCTGCCCCCGGCCGAACTCACGAAAGGGGGGTCACGCGACTCCCCGTGATTGGGGGTCTTCCCTCGACAGAGTGTATGTAAGAAGTTTGATGTACTAAACTTACCTACTGTTTGCCGCAAGAAAAAAAAGACTATATATGATAGAAAAAAATAAAGCCAAAAAATCTTAAGTACGTAATACTGTTGACATAAAATATATTACTCTATAAATTTATGCAAATATACGTAGTTAAATTAGACTTATACTATAAATATAAAATATCCAGTTAAAGATGTGTTGTTAAATAGATCGTTAAAATATCTATATGATTTTCCCTATAAATGTGTTTTATTTTCTACTTATTAAATATAGTTAGTTTGGGTCTTTGAATTATAAATTTTATGGTAAATAATCCAATATTGTACATGGATAAAATATTAGTTATATGATTTAGATAGTATAATTATTTAGAATTTATTATCACAAAATATAGGGGAGCATGGAGAAGAGGCCGGACGTGGTGTACCATATACGTACATGCACCGCACGTATATGGACAGCCCTGTGGGTGGTTAGCAAATCTAACGGTAGAAAATTATGGGTCCACCAAATTTAAAGTAAAATCGATGGTTAGATATTAAAACGCCACTTGGCAATCTAGGAGTGATTGTAGGAGCGACACAGGGCGGTTTAGGAGCGTTTGTAGGAAGTTTAATGAATTTAGTATATAATAGATAGATATTATATACTAGGTAGATAGATAGATAGATGAGAAATGCCCAGGGGTCTTTCGGCTAGCTCCATAAGGTGGTGGGCTAGACGACCTGAGTTTAAAGCCTCACCCCTTCTAATTATTTAATATTAGGTCCTTCCCTAATATTCTAGTTTTTAGATAGATAGATAGATTAGTGAGCGGGCTATAGTTTCAACTCGTGGAGGTTCGATCACATTATTATTCTCGCACTGTCTGCCTCAGTACGCGTCATGTTGTTATGCATTATGCTCAAAATGTAATGATTAGTATACGGTGGTATACATTGCATGAAAAAAGGCATGATTACGTCGGTTCTGAGACCATGGTGCATGTTGACGACCAAGTTGTGAGATGAAGCAGTTGGCTTTGCTAGAATATTACTAGTATAAATGATATAGTTGGTGATGATATATAAATGAAAGTGCCATGCTCTACTGTGGCTCAATATAGAATAGAAAAATATACAGTGCAAAAATCAAGAAAGATACCGTTATATTTAAAAATGTATGGTTGAAATTGTCCACATCACTCTCAACTAAATTTTACTCCCAAATTCAATCACGAGTACTCTTTTTTTTTTTACTTTTGGTGAGGTGAAAAAATTTCATGGACCATTTTTAGATTCAAAAGTAGTTTCCAGGTTTTTACTACATATGATGTTTGTGATATACATATTTTCCCATATTGAACTATACTATATTAATTAGAGAGGATGGTGTGCCACGAAACTTTAATACGAGTGATCAATACGGGCTCCTTTAAAACGCAATATATTCTAAAAACTATGCAAAACATATGTGGTGCCATGTTGAATATCCTATCACTACTTTAAAAAATGATTTTTTTTTCTGTACATGAGCCTGTTATTTTCCCGTGCTGAATATAACTGGTAACGTCCACGAAAATCATGCTTTATTTTCGTGTGCGGCTCCTTAAGAGGACCGCACGGAAAAATCGATTTTCACATGCGGGCCTCTTAAGTGGACCACACGCGAAAATAGTCTATTTTCGTGTGCGGCTCCTTAAGAGGACCACACGGAAAAATCGATTTTTGCGTGCAGGCATATTAAGTGGACCGCAAGCGAAAATACTTTTCCCTCTCACTCACTTCAAAATTTTCACACCTCCAATCCCTTCCTTTCCTTTTTATTTCACACACTCTCTCTCTCACTTTCCTCCTCTCTATCTCTTCCTCTTCTCCTCGCCTCTCCTCGGGAGGCGGCCTGCTGGCGACGAGCGGGCGATCGGACGGGCGCGGCGGTGACCGAGTGTTTTTGGCACAGGCATGAAAGCCCACGATGGCTGGGACCAACCAAGTGTTTTATGATTTTTTGCTTTTAAATTATTTTTGAATGTATTCTAAAAGTACATGAAAATCGTGTAAACGTTCGACGGAGATTTAAAACTTTTAACCTGGACTTTAACCCAGAATTAAAAATCTCCACCTAGATTTCGAAACTTTACTTAAATTTTAAAACCCTCAACTGAACTTTTTTTAAAAAATAAAAACATTAACTCGAATTTCAAAACTTTCAACTCAAAATTCAAAACTTTCAATTCAACATAAAAAAAATTCAACTCAAATTTCAAAATCTTTTAACTATTTTTTAAAAACATTTAAGTAAATTATTTATGTATTATTTTTAAAAAATAAAATTAATACTAATTATTTTCATTAGCGCTAAGGACTATCATTAGAGTGAATCGTGCTTTAGGCGAAGCATCGGCGTTGGTAGGGGTGGGCAGAAAAAGACCGAACCGAAAGAACCGAGACCGAGAAATTCGATTATCAATTCGGTCCTAGATAGTGAAAGATCGATTTTTTGTCAATTCAATTAGTCTCCTTAGTTAACCAAAAGACTGATTTAACCAAAAAAAAAATTCCAAATGCAACCTACAAGCTACTAAGTTCAATAGGATTAAATTCTAATTTTCACATTCCTACTCCTTCTAGGCATGCGACCCAATAAAAGTCTTTACTCAGATGTGTTTGCGATATTTTTTTATTTTTGTGTTGAAAATTTCTATGATTTCTTTGCATTTATGAAACTGTTGCCAAATTTCGGTTAGGACCGAGGGCGAGACCGAAAAGATTGGTGCTGACATTTTTGCAGCACAATTCCGTTTTCACTTTTTTAATGACCGAACTGACCGAAAGACCGAACACAGAGACCAAAATTTTCAGTCTGAGCGAATACCCGCCCCTGGTTCTATTTCTATGGCAGAAATAATGTCACTATGTGCTAGCCCTACTCTAGTGTTTGTGACGATTGTGATTGCCATTGTGATCTCTTTTATGATTCTGAACTCAAGTCATCATTGAAATCGGTCGAGGCTGCACTTTGCGAGACGTTCATGGTAGATAAATACTCCTTCCATTCATTTTTTATGATCATATTTGGCTTGTATAACAATACCAAGATAAACATCGATCAATTAGAACTATTTACTTTTTATATCTTTGCATGTCTCATGGAGTGCTCAATTAGTTATGATTGTATTAAGTGCTTGACCAAAATTTCTGCTAATGAAGTTGCAAGGCATACATGCAACACAGCGTACGAAGCATTTCGGCCACAGCCCCATCTAATATGATGATTTTTTGTGTTTGTAAAATATAATGATAAAAAATAAACAGAGGGAGTAAATGTTTTGCCTGTTCGTCAAGGGAAAACGACCTTCACAGAAGGTCAAAGGAAACCTTCACATAAGGTCAGATTTGTTGTTGTGTATTACTCCCTTCATTTCAAATTGATCTACATATAGTTATTTTTAGGTTTTTCTTAAATGATCTATATATTTGTGTTCATTTCTTGAGTCTATTCGTTATTTGTGCATTGGAGTAAATGGACATTGATGCATCCATGCACACAAGTATTTATAACCCACATGCAATATCTTGATTTGCTATTGGCTAGAAAATATTAGGGATGGTGCATGCATCGAGTTTGTTGCTAGAGTAAATTATATAGTATAAGAGAGTTATTATCTTTTCTTGGTCTTGGTGTACCTATGAAATATGTAGATCAATTTGGAATGGAGGGGGTATAGCGCATTATTGAGATTGTTAGTACAACTTGCACTCTGCATGTGCGCCCAGCTATTGCGGGCCAAACGTGTTCCAGATCAAATAGTAGGAAGAAAAAACTAGGTTGCACCAGCACATGGAATATTCCGGCCACAGTTCATACCAATTTGGAATATAATAGGCAAATGAGAATAGGCAGGTGTTAATAATTGACCTATGTTAGGGGAATGGCTCCGGGTAGCGGAGTCAGAGCCTCCGTCATGTGATGCAGCACCTACCGGAGCCATCCATCCCAGGAGAATGACCGGAGGCATCTACTAATCTAGGCTCCGGAGCCATCCAAGGCCTCCGTAGCTAGCTATTTGTAGGCTCCGAAGGAAGCCAAGGGCTCCGGGGCTGTCCGTAGGCTCCGAAACTGTTCAAGGGCTCCGGAGCCGAATAAGGCCTCCGGAGCCATCTATTGCTCCGGAACCGTTCAAGGCTTCCGGGGCTGGTCAAAGGCCCCGGATGAAGCTAGGGCTTCAAGAGCCCTGGGCATAAGATAGAGGATCAGGCGTGTAGTGGGACGACATAAATCCGCACTACACGCCTGCCAACCGCCTCTGACACCGTTAACGAGGGCAAGACGGTGCACGCTATTACCCGGAGCGTGCCATTACCCGGGTAATAGCGGGCGCCCTCGGGAATTAACGTCGCTTCCTTAATGGACGCAGCCCTCCTGTCACCAGGGGAATTACCCGAGAGCCCACAAGCTGGCCCACCAGCCAATCACTTAGATTAGTTAGTAATGTGGGTAGCAACGTAATTTCCCCTTGTACACCGGCCTTATATAAATGTGTAAACGTTGCTCGCAGTGGGGCATTCAATTCAGAAATCATACACACACGCTCGTTGGATTTTGTCCCACAACCGTTTAGATCGAAATTTTGGATTCAAATTTCAGTCCTTTTCCATCACATCAACCTGTCATATACACACAACTTTTCAGTCACATCATCTTTAATTTTAACCAAAATCTAATTTTTGCCATCAACTAAACACAGCCTACATATAGCGCCCACGTTTCGCAGTTGTGGAGATGTATTAGCACTGTTTTAGTCGTTGGACACATTTAATACTTGGATTCGGTCAGAATCTATAAAAGTTTTGTGGGATACACGGTATCTGGGTACCCAAGGAGAGGCCTTTGGGCCGTACGGCATAGGGTGGGCCAAGAGTCCTAGGCCCATGCGGCACACTTGTAAATAAAAAAAGAGATATTTCCGGGATAAGATATAAATCTCGGGGATCATGCATATATTTATAGATAGAATAAATGATATGTTATATTTGCATGATATTTAAAATACTCTAGATAATAGTTGTTAGTGAGTGATGATGTCACATACTTGCATGTGATTTAAAATACTCTAGATAGTACTCCCTCCGTTTTAGGTAATAAGACATTATGACTTTGATTAAAGTTAAACTGTTTCAAGTTTGACTAAGTTTATAGACAAATATAGAAATATTTATCGTACTAAATTAGTTCCATCAAATTAATAATTAAATATATTTTTATAATAAATTTGTCTTGGGTTGAAAATATTACTATTTTTTTCTATAAACTTGGTTAAACTTAAAGCAGTTTGACTTTAACCGTAGTCAAGACGTCTTATAACCTAAAACGGAGGGAGTAATTGATAGTGAGTGATGATGTGACACACTTATATGTTGAGTTTTAAAAGTTAGTGGAGATGTAGGATGTCGCAAAATTGTCAACGATGTAACTTGGTTTGACGATGGAAAGGTATATTCCATATTGTTACATTATCATTCAACTGACTCATGTGTATTTTGAACCCGACTACTGACACAAAGCAAGATTTTTATAAGTAGAGAAACTTATTTTGATCAGATAATCCGTACTCTGTTTGAACTAATCTGGGCTTTGGGTTGTTTAGGCTCAGAGCAACTTGTTGGATTTTTTTATACTACGCATTACATAAAAGACCGTAAAAAAGAAAATTACACTCAGATTTGACAAAAACCTTCTTCTCCACTACTGCATGGTCAGCATCAACCGCAACCATGGCAAAATGTTTTACTTTTTAGACTTTTTTCAACAGCATCTAATCTGCCATGCATGCACCCTACAAACATAAGGCCCGCACGTCAGCGGCGAACCCGCTCCGGCCCAACTAGCTAGAATGGGCTAACACCGTTGGACGCAGTCCACAGCGGCCCACATGAGTCAGCCGCAGCCGTCCGGCCCACCTTAAGTCCGACGAGCTTGCGCGCCGCCACCTCCTAGTTCCGCCACCTGCCGCCGCCGCCACCGCGCGCTCACGTCGACGCCCACCGCGACCTCGGCGCCATCGGAGGCCATCGCCGTCCCAGAGGTCCTGAGGGCCACCGCCGTCCGCCGCAGTACGGTCCGCGCGGGCGGTCAAGCGTTCTTCAGGTACTTGTGTCCTTGTGGGAATATGCTAGTCCCTTCCAGATATTCTCTCGCTCAGCACGATTTTGCTTACTGCTTCCATCGTAATATATGAGTTTGCTGTTATGATCCAAACTGACGCTGCATCTGCTTTGCCAGTTTGTGCAGATTTGTTTCTGAGAATCCACCATTATGCTATGCAAGGACGCTGCGCATGTTACTCCAGATGCCAGATTACAGGAGAAATCCCCACATTCCAGTAGCTGGAATCATGGTAATGAGTTGCCAAGCTTTGCTTGCTTGCTGATTTAATTTTTTTAAGTTATGTCTTCGATGCATCCCTCCAGTAGCAAATACGGTTGCAACTTGCAACTCCAGAGGGTAACCCACACAGCTCCATATGCTTATTTCATTAATAGTTAATACACTTGGGTTTAACTCTGTAAAGTACTACTTAACTAAAAGTACATTAGTACTTAAAACATGCTTCTAGGATTCTAGCACCCATATTTCTCCATTCTTGTATTCATTTATACTTGTGTGTCCTACATTTGTTCTACAATCTACATGTTTGCCAGTTCGGGATGTAGGATCGTCTTAATTGTTATTTCTCTAATCTGTTAGAAGTGTGAAATAGTGCCTTATGTGCTTGCTATATCTCCAGACTTATCCGAAACACCATGCAAACAAAGTGCAAAAAGCGCAACCGCTGGTAGTAGGCTTTTCTTGGCATACTCCTCCAGATTACTTAAGCTTTTAAAAATTAAATTCATGTTACATAGTTACTGAGAGATACTATATGCTTGCTATGTTTGGGTTCTAAATGTTCCTCTTAACACACATTACAGAACAATGCTGGAAATTTGGAAATATACATAGGATTTGGAAAATCTATTGCAACACTGTGGACAGACATACATGTCCTTTATCCATTGCTGTTTTCTTAATTATTATTTTTAACGGTTCTCGGCTTAATTACCTCGCTGTTGGCATGGAGTTGATTGACAATTCGGCATTGGCACCACCTTGGCTAATGTCACTGGTACTGTAGCTTAAACGGGCTTCTTCCAATGCTAGGGCATCCTTTAGCTGTGCTACCACCATACTCATCGTTGGCCTTTCACTAGATGCCTCTTTTGTGCACAACAGCGCTATGTCCACAACCTTCCAAATTGAGCTGATATCAAACTCACCATGAAGTCGCGGATCAGCAATTGCCTCAATATTTCCCATATTAACCTTCTCTTTTATGCGCTGCACAATATGTCCATTTGTGGGTATGATGGGAGGCTCCCCTGTTACAATCTCTAGCAGAACTACTCCAAAGCTGAAGACATCACTGCTAATAGTAAGTCTGCCACTAAGACAGTACCTGCATAAGAATAGTTGAAAAAACATACACAGTTAGTGTATCAATTGCATCTGGTGTGAACATAGAATTACAATCGAAATGTTGAATGCATAGAAGAACTAACTCTGGGTCAATGTAGCCTAGGGTGCCAGCAGCAGTGGCTGTAATGTGACTCTGTGCAACATTCAGATATGACTTTGACAATCCAAAATCTGATATTTTTGCAGTTAGGTCACACCCTAGAAGAATGTTGTGTGACTTAACATCTCTGTGAACTATAGGCAACACACATCCTGTGTGCAGGTAGTCCAGACCTGTGCCAAAAGACATGATGAATAGAAATTCAAACATGCAACAGAAGAGTAGGGAAACTGATGAAAATGTTTTGGTAAACTCAAAATCATACCTTGGGCAGCTTCGTGTGCAATTTTTGCTCGATGTTGCCAACTTAATCTCTGGATAATAGCATTTTTTCCTAAATGACCATGAAAACATATTGCTTATATATCTGTGGGTATCAATCATCATGGTCTTCTGTAAAGAGGGGATGCTTGTGCAAGATTAAAGTTTTTCAATGGCAGCATGCAAATTGTGTGACATTCATGTGAGACATGATGGTTATAATTCAGAAAAAAAATGTTTGAGCCAGGCTCAGCAAGAAAAAAAAAATCAAAATGCTCCTGGCTGGCTGTCCAACTCTTCTTAACATTGACAAATCAGAGAGTATTTTCTTTATGTGTGCAGATATAGCATGAGACTTAAATGTTCATAAATCTTGGAATGTAGAATTACCTCTCAAATGATCATAAAGGCTTCCATTAGGCATATACTCGTAAACAAGACCTAAATGATCCTGGTCAGTGCAGTAACCAACCAATAAAACCAGATACCTGTGGTGTACAGTTGTTAAACTCTCGACCTACAAAAGGAAATCGAAATACACTTCAAAGTGTTATGTTTCTGCAAACAAACTCATCAGAGCATTGTACAAGAACAATATCATTGTGTAATGAATCCTGCAGAAGATAAAACCTGTTGATATGAGGTATTCTTAGGGTCAAGGTCATCTGATATCCTAAATTTCAAACCTGTCTTAAATTCTATTAGATGAAAGTTAGTACCTCAGCTAAAAACTCTGGCATTCCCTTCCCTGACATTGATGTCGGAGAGCGCATCTTAACAGCCAACTGAGTGCCATCTTTTAACTGACCATGAAAAACAGGCCCAAATCCGCCTTCACCTATGAATACTGAGAAATTGTTTGTAATTTTCACTAACTCCTCATATGTGAACTCACGGTTTTCAGGAATATGTATATGATCTCCATATTGTTCTTGACCTCTAGACTTCACAATGGCTGCACCCACAATAAGCACACTCAGAGTAGCATAGGAAGACAAGTAATCCATATATGCAAAAAAAGTTGAAAATAATGTTTTCTGTCTACTCCCTTCTGTTTGATTTACTTCCGATATATTCCCTCCGTCACAAATTATATATAAGACATATTTTTTTTACACTGTCTTCAGTGACATACTTTGGCCATTAATTTATTCCATGTTATGATCCCAACGAATATGAAATTAGCATCACATGAAAGTACTTTAAAATATGAATATAGTGAGATAACATGCATAATACTTAGCATAGATATGGTTAGTATGATTATTAGTCAAAAGTTACCGGGTTTGATTTTTCTTAAAAAGAGGGTGCCCTATAATTATTTGGGACGGATGGAGTAATATTCTAGTTCGTGATATAATTTTGCAATATGAATCTTTGTTTACCCAAACCATCTTTGAATACAACAAACCTTATCATGCCATATCACTAGAAAATTGAAGTCAAAAGATTGAACTCATTAAAATATGAGATGTTATGAAATGTTGGAAGTTTGTGAACCTGAATACAATTGTTTCATAAAAGAAAACATCTTTCCATGGAAAGATAGGTTTTCATTATGCCCACAAATAAGTGTACATTATTTTGGAACTCCTGTATCGACTAGAATTAAGCTGCAGAATGCCTGGGATATACTATCTTGACACAAAAAAAGGATCATCCTGTTAGTCACTACCATGTTGGGGTAGGCTAGAGATGGAACTCATGTTCAACTACACAATCTAAAAGAGAAATAGGTGTCAAAAACGAAAGGTAGGAAAACTTTTTAAAAATATCTGTGTTGAACTGGTGATAGTATTATACGGTTATTGATATAGATGTATTTTATGTTACGAATTTACAAAAAGAGATGTCTACCTTGCTTTTTCCAGAAAAGTAGCATCAGCATAGCAGATATAAGTATAACTACTATCACCACTGGAACCACTACAGCAACTGCTAAGACTGCTTTATGTTTCTTCTTTGATGATCTTGGACTGCATGGATCTCCATTTGCCGTGTCATACCTAAAACCATGAAAACTTAGCTGTGCAGCTTGATCCAATGCACAATAAAAAATTACAGGAAACAGAGTTAGAGGCACTGAGTTCACTTTTAAGATCTCAAAACTCTCATATTAATGGGCCCAAATGAAAGAACTGCATCATGATTTATATGCATTATGCTGTATTGTACTCTACCTTTCTCCTGAGACTATGCAATGTAATTTGCTAATATCAGTTAGAGAACACATGAACTATGCGATATATGAGTAGTTTTTTCCATGAAACAGTCCAGTCATGATAAATGTATTGATTACTATTTATGATTTTCTCTTGCGGAAAAAGTACATTAGTTTGGCCTCCAATATTATTTTCGCACATTACATGTTGATTTCCAGGATTTTAATACTGTTATAGTGAACTAGAAAAAAAAATTCAGAGTGTTATACCTCAATGTGAGCGCTCGATTTTTGCATAATGCTTCAGGGAATGTACCATTTAGTTGGTTTCCTGATAGATCTCTGCATAAAAAAAATTAAGCAAAGAATTGTCTTATTGATTTGCATAACTTAACTGAGCGACTTTTCTCCTGAAATGATAGGGTCACACATACAGAACATGGATATTTGGTAAGTTTGTCAAGGATTCAGGTAGTGATCCAGTTAAATCATTGTTCGACAAATTCCTGAAAATAGAAACTGTGAAATTCAGTGTTCCACACATTGTTTGGTGGATGAGTTTATAGTTTGGTAGATAGATATACTCACAAGTATTCGAGTGACCTGAGCATGGAAAATTGTTCAGATATTGCACCCTGCAAATCACTACTGGACAAGTCTCTGCCAAATTTTAGAGTAGTTAATATTGAAGAGCAAACAATCTACTAATAAGAAGTGCATGAAAGACCTAAATCCCTTGAATCGGCACTTACAAGGATATAATTCTTGACGTAACTCCTTGACTTCTACATTTCAAGCCACTCCATGTGTACTTTTCTGGTAAGCATGGGTCACCCATCCAATTTTTCTTCACTTGATAATCAATTTTAACAGTCATCATGGCTTCAACTAAGAACCACATTCAAATCAAAAGAACGGAAATAATAAATTAGAACCATGGTTTATAGTGTGTATATGTGCATATGTGCTATGCAGTAACCTTTCCTGAGTGCTATATATATGGAATGCGTACTACTTTCTAAAGTTTCTGTTTCTTTTTCTTTGCTCTCTAAAGATGCTATACTGATCAAAAGCGATAGTGTAAAGGTGGATGGACTGATGACAAACTATTTAATAAGAAAAGCAAGGCAAGACTTCTTGCTTTGGCTTTAGTACACAAACAAAAAGGGGAAAATGAGGCCAATGGGCCATCAAAAAAAAAAAACATATTCTATAATTTGACACTGACAAACTCCAAATCTAATATAAGTCATATTTATCTAGGCTCAATAAACAGTGGTTATTTCTTTGGAATCTTTATTTTTTTGTTAAACTACTGAAAATTGGTAAGAGGAAAATTGTAGGTAAACAAGTTTATGTGGCTACACAAAGTTACCAACATTGCTAGTCCTAGAGCTATATTTAAGAGTTAGTTCAGTCTTTTGAACTATTCTCAAACATCAGGCAACGACAATGACAAAGAGGGAAGAAGCATATGTTATTCGGTGTTATGGAACATGGTCTTTGTGATGGCATAGAGTGGATTTTCTTTATTATTTTTCAACTTGTCAAGTAATAAAGAGAGGATGGATTTTTCAATTAGCTGCTACACAGATCAAACTGTTATGTATATTTACCCATGCATAACATATATTTGTATTATCTCATTGTTTTAGGTAATACGATAGTAAGTTCTGCATGTAATCTTTCATGTTGCAATAATCTGCATATGGCATTGTAAATCATTAGAACACATACCATCTTCCGAGTAGGTCATCTTCTCATCTTGTTGGACTTGGTAGTATATTTCAATGGCATTGAGCATGGGGGGCAGCACAGATGCATTGGTGGCAACGAGTGAGATGTTGTATAGATAATTGTCAGACGTGTATGGAGTGGTGCCATTGATATAATTAGCCAGGAGATAGGGCGGTTTTGTTTTCTTATTATCATAGTTCCACAGGTCGTTGTTGTAGTATATGTCGAACTCACGCAGCTGCCCCTGCTGGAAGTCAGTGAAGTGTAAGCCAATCAAGTATCCAGGTGTTGCGTCCCAGCCTGTTGGAGCAGCCCACAAGAAATTCAGGGCGGTAGAGGTCGATGATGTTGTGGCGGCTGTCTTCAGGACTGCAACTGGCACCTCATATACATCATCAGTGTAGCGGCTGATCAAGCTTCTTGTGGAAATCTTTATCAACCCAGATGTAATCTGTGGCAGCCACCATACACGGTCGTAGGGATCATCTGGATACCTGGTAGTAGAGATTATGAGATGTTTATGTAGAAACAGAATAAGTATGTATTAGGCTTGCATAAAAACATTTTAGTTGTGGAAGAAGGATCACCTAATTATTCTACTTGCGCCCATGCTTCGTCGATCCTGAAGCAAAAGGGGATGATTTGGTGTTGCTGCAGGGTAATTTGAACTCTTCATTGGCCTCATTTCCAACGATGATATGAAAGGAGTTCCTTCTCCATTATCAACCAAACAAACTGATACTGAATTTACAATGGCAACTACGATAGCTTCAGATGTGTAAGTCATGGTTGCATTGATTATGTTCAGCCGGTTCCAGAAGTTGAGCCCGATGCGGATGTCGAATGTCACTGGTGAGCTTACAAGATCCTGGCCTTTGTTATCGTAATTCCCATGCATGAACATTCCTCTTATAAGATACTTCTGACCTTTTATGGCAGGATAAAGAGTATAGCAATTCCTACCTCCTGTAGGAAAACTTCTGAGATTTAAACCTGATCTGAATTGTTCTGCCCCTTGGAGTTGTGAAGAAATGTTGTGGTTTTCTCCCGTGTCTATGTACTGATCATCTGAAATATATGTGATATTTGTCTTCTCATCCACATAGCTAAAGCCACTGGGAAGGCCACAATCGATGCTTATAAAGTCTTCATCTACAGATATATGGAAGTAAGTACCATTTGAGAAGAGTCTGTATACCAGAGAAATAGAAACTTCATGTTTAAAATAAATACAAAGCCTCGAGAATCTCAAAATGGAAAAACCCATGTATTTTTACTGCCAGAATCCATTTCCTTTGTTTAAATGACCCTAAATACTAATCCAAAACTGACATACGGAAATCATTTAGGCTACCTTTGTTTTCCCAAATTATTTCTCTGGTCAACTTTAATTTGCTTTCTTGTGACAAAATCAGTCACTACCAGAAACTCAATTATTTGAGCCAATTTCAGAAGAAACAATGATTCTGGTAGTCAGTTCCTCTCATAGTACAGCATGTATTTTGAGCAGAATTGACTAAGGATGTTTTGAGATTTTTTTAGTATTATTAATTTCTTTAATCCGGCACAAGATAACTGTAACTATAAGCTAGGAATTGCTACAGATCAACCTAACTTATTAGATTAGGACTTCCGGACATACTCCCTCGACTATGTCCAGATTCGTAGCTAGGAATTTATTTTTTTGAGATGAAGGGTGTATGTTATAGCTAGAGCCCCGAGATTTATCGGAGCACAAAAGTTGCAGCTACGGCAAAGCTAAACATCTGTACTGTAGACATGGTTTGGGAACTAGGAGTAGGTGAAATCCAAGAGGTCTTCAGATTCCACCTGTACTTGGAAGAAATCTTTGGCAGCGGTGTCCCTTTCTTTAATTTTTTTTCACTCCACTAAATTCTGAGGTAGGATAGCAAATCAGTGAATAGATATTTTGCTATGACCAATAGTTTGGTAAGGTTTATATTTGCTACTTTTACTTTTATTTCATTTGAAGAATCTTGGGTTTGTTTGCCAATATATACCTTACCAAAATATTGGTCATAGCAAGATTTGGCACCAGTAATTTTTTGGGGGCAAATAATGGTTATTTGGTTCTTGCCTGCCATTTTGAGTGGATTGCCTGCCAAAATTTTAGTAGCAAAGCAAATGAACATCTAGCTCCATTAGCATTGTCAGGTATTTGGCATGACAAGTGTTGGTAACAAACCAAATAAGTGCTTCATGCATGTTTGAAAAGGGTTAATTTCCTCGAGAACTAAGTTTGTTTGTGCTCTTGAAATTGTCAGAAGGATGTCAAGCATGCAATATCACACCTAAGCATGTTTTTATTGTTTCTTAATTTTACATGAGTAAGTATGTAGTACCTTCGTCCTAAAATATACAGTAACTTTTAGCTGTGAATCTAGACAAGTGGACATGTATTTATCTAGATTTGTAGCTAAAAATTGTTATATTCTGTGATAAAGTGAGTACGTCTTATGCCATGATGGACATATAAGAACAAAAGAAGCTAGAATATACTCTCTTCGTTCCAGAAAAAATAAACATAGAACGGAATGTGACATATCCTTTTAGTGCGGTTCAAAAAGAAAACAAACCTAATATA